>NW_009798297.1:0-170843 GCF_000520075.1 Aphanomyces astaci | reverse complement strand
GCTAAACATTATTAGCCAATCAAAACCTTCTCAATGAAATTCAACCAATCAGATCGATTGTGGATCGGTTTGGTCGGCGCGATTCGATTGCACCCCCTCCCCAAATCTGTATCAAATCGACAATATGAAGTAGTAGAGATCACGTGACGTTACCTTGATATCGCGATGAATCACGCCTTCGCTGTGAATGTACGCAATGGCTTCAAGGATTTGTCGAAACAGCGTCCACACCTTGTCTTCCGACTTCCACAGCGAAAGTTGGTCAATCACGTCGCGCAGGGTGTTGCCGCCGCAGTACTCCATTTGAATAAACAGCTTTTCGTTGGTCGTTTTTTTCGGTTTCCGAGGACCCCCTGCCACGGGACCGCCGCCGCCGCCGCCGCCGCCGCCGTTGTGGTGGTGATGTACATTGGCCTCCCTCGCTTGTGCGTCCACCGTCCACTCCCACCCATCCGTGACGACGACTTGGCCTCTCTTGACGCCGCCGCTCCTGCTTTCGTCGTCACTGGAGCTACTACTACTCCCATCATCATCTTGTATCAACATGGCTGCATTGGACGTCGCCCGTGGCTTTGTCCGGGCCGCTGCCGCGGTTGTGGATGTCAGTGTTGTCGTCGAGTGATGTCGGGACCGGCTATGGCCGAGCCAGTCGTCTTCTTCTTCTTCGCTATTGCTGCTGTTATCGCTGGACGACATGAATTCCGACGTTTCGTCCTCGTCCGACCAGCCATCGCTTTGGTCATCGTCGCTGTCGTCCCCGTGCCGTCCACTTCCTTCAATCCACGCCTGAAAGTACCGCACAATGTGGCGATGTTGTAATCGAGAAATTGTCTTGACTTCGCGCAGAATCTTCTTCTTCATCGTCGGGTCGTTCGAGTCGAGCTTGATACGCTTGACCGCATACCATTGCCGATCCAGTCGATTTTGGACCTTGAGGACCTCGCCTCCACCGCCCCGACCGAGCACTTTGTCCTCCTTGAAGTCGTTCCAGTAGCGGGACGTCGAGTGCTGCGCTGGCACGACCCGCGAGTCTGAATCCGAATCCCCAAACGAACCATCCGAACTGCCAGACGACGACTCGTCCGACGAGTCATACCGTCCAGCCGCCGTCGTTCGCACGCTGGTAGCATGGTCGACGGCAGTGGCGGTAGGAGGCTGGTGGTGGTGGTGGTGGTGGTGGTGGTGCTGCTGTCCCCCTCTGTGCTTCATCTTGGCCTTTTTCTCAATGTCGGCTTGAATCACCTTTTGCATCTGCTGTTCTTCGTGCATGGCCTGTTCCTGCTCCAACGCTTTCGTCCGTCGATGCTCTTCGGCGTCGCGCTCGGCTTGCTTTTGGTGCCGCTTGACCATTTGATCAAAGAATGACCGCTGGTCCTTAATGTGTCGAAGCAAAAACTCTTCCGTGGCCACGATCAGGTCGTGGACCATCACAGCGCCTTCACCGAGCTTGAGCTTCTCGCGACTCAAGTCCTGCAACATTTCTTCCAGAGTCGCGACTTCGCTGTCCGTGAGGCCATCAGACGACTCGACGTCCACGTCGGGGACGTCTGCGACTGGGTACCCCCTTCGCAGTTGGAGCCGCAGGCTCACGGTGGCCACGCCTTGGATGTCACCACTACCGTTGGAGCTCAACGTCTCGCCTTGCTTTGAAATCGATATGGCAAACGAAGGAAATCCCTTGATACTTTTGCGTTCGCTGTAGTCGTCACCGTAGATGGCTTGAAGCACTTCCATCTCTTCGTCTTGCATGGCCTTGCATGCGTCAAGCGTGGCTTCGCTGATGGGAAGCGCATGCTCAGCTGGGGAGGCCGATGCGGCAGGCCTGCCGCATTCACCGGTGGCAGCAGCCTTTTTCCGTTGATTTTGCTTCTTCTTGTTGCCCATCCCAGCAATGCACTTCAAGGTGACAGTTTTGCATTGGGATGGCCGATGGCACGACTTTTTTTAACGTACCGATTATAATGCACCCCACTTTATTTTCTTACATTTATCCATATAAACATGCGTAATCGGTCCAAAGTTAAATAGATGGGGGGCGAATTTAAATGTGGCTAGCGTCAAATTGAAAAAGCACTTGGTTTTAGTAAACACCCCAACTTCCAGATCTGATTGGACAACTCGACGGTTGTCAAAGTTCACCACACGAACGAGCTACAAAGGACTTATGGCTAGAAATCGCGATCTGGATGCATTCAGCCAGGAACAACGGGGAAAGGTGGGCATGCGTGGGATGACACTTGTGGGTGAGAATGAAGCGTCTGTGTCAAAAGTCCTTCTCCAGCTGGGCTATCTCTCGACTGCAGTATACCTTGGTTTCCTTTGGCCGAATGCTGATCTGGGTCCCTGATGGCAGTACGTCCTCGTCTTTGCGCTTGAACATCAAGCACATGGTCGAGCAGCCAAACAAGACCTACACGAGGAATGTCAATGCATTCTCTTCACATTTTGTTGGCAGAAAACTCTGCCAGACGGCTTCGTACGGTGAAGAACAACAGGGCTTGCACTGTTATGCACAGTCCTTGTAGCTGCGTGAAATCGTTAGCATATACATATTGAGTAGCTACAACCAGCGATCAGGGGACGCACCGTCGAGGCCATATTTCGATGCAACGCACTGGCACAACTACCACCACAGCACCGTCAGCTACATTTTACGACCCCTCGTATTTCAGCTAGGTTGTAGTGGTACCCTTTTGCAAACAAGCCGGCTCCACTCATGCCACAACTTCCAATAGGGTAGTCGAACGAGCAGCTCCCACCAGCGTAGCATAGCGGAGTCGGCATGTAATCACCAGAATTCTAGCATTGCCGATGTCGGATTCCGCAATATACCAGTATGTGAAGCAGATAGTTCAAAGTCATGGCTCAACCTTTGTTGTAGTCGGACACACTTGTTGAGTCGGCCAGTCCGTGGACGGTCGGCTGCTTGGAAAGGGCCTTGTGTCGTTCTACGAGTTCCACCGAACGTTCAAATTCGTGGACAACGATAACACTAACCTGGCAATGACGTGGAGGTCCTAAACCACAGCAAACGTTCGCATCTTGCAACTTTTGCATGCCCTACAAACGTTCTAGTGATAGTTGCTCGTAACCATAACGAACGTACGGCGCCAGCAGTTTGATCGGCCAACGATTCGACGTAAAAGGTTTGCCACGCCAAGCGCAGTCCCCCAAATGTGTCACTCTACCGCCCAGTGTCACAGAATGTGCTTTGTTGTACACTTTACATACGAGAAAGAAGGGCTGGCAGAGTTCGCGTTGCGTTTGGTTGTTCAAAAAGTTCTGTCACATGGATATCAGTATGGGCGCTCAATCCAACAGCAACGTAGACGAGACATCCAGACGTACATTCGTGAGACAGGCGTCTTGAAACGCGTACGAGTAGTCGGGCGATGCAAGGACTAATCCACTGGTCGCGATGCTCGTCTGCATCACCGCCAGCGCCACCAATCCCCCCATGTGCTTTTTGACATTGGAGGTCAACAATCAAGAGTCAAGACACCGGCACGACTCACCACGAGCAATAGGAATTTGTTGTGGTATTTCGCTCCAATGAATCCAATTCCAGCTACAACGGGGTACAACAACGACAAGAACACAAACCCTACGCCTCCACCATCAACATTTCCACGCAAGGGGGCGAGAGATGACCATGATCACGCACCGCCGCCGACACTGTGTACTTGACTGCCAAGAGCCATGTGGAACTTGGTCGAGTCGGACAGCCCTGCGCCAATGCCGAACAGGAGCAAGGCAATGGTCTACGTCGATTAGATGAGGCAAATGCTAATTGCACATGTGATGGACGCACACATTCAGTCACAGCCACAGCGGCCATGCCACTGGTTAAGTTGTCTTTGCTGCACATACTAGTATCGATGGCGGAGTCGTCAGTTTGATGCCTATGGCAGTTTCAATGTAACCGCCCCTGTGCAAGCTCACATGGTTTGTTGACAACCTGGCTATCGCTACCAGTGTGCCACGTCATACACGATATATCGGTACTAGTATGTTGAGGCAAACTCATGGACAATTGTTGAACCTCGGAACAAACGCGAGTGTCATCGCTAGACTTCCCGTTGCGTACTTTGCCGAAGGTGTTTGTTTCAATCGAGTCTGATTGGCTAAATCATGCACCCAGATCTCATCACCGTCAACCTCCTTACATTTTGCAACATGACCACAACCTCAGCGCTATTTCGAGCTGGCCTTGTCGGGTTTGGCACTGCTGCCACGTTCTTCCATTTGCCACTGTTGCAGGCAAGTGGTCGCTTCGAGGTCACCCACGTTGTTGAACGCACTCAATCGCTCAGCCGTTCGGTTCTTCCCAACGCCACCATCGTGCGCTCCGTGGAGGCTCTCTTGGCGGCGACGCCTCCTGTTGACGTGGTCGTGATTGCCACACCTACAAACCTGCACTACGCTCAAGCCAAGCTGGCGCTTCTGGCCAAGAAACATGTGGTTGTGGACAAACCCTTCTGTGTGAGTCATGCGGAAGCGATGGAGCTGGTGGCCCTCGCTGCGTCGCAAGGCGTGCTCTTGACCGTGTTTCACAATCGCCGTTGGGACAGCGACTTCCTCACGGTCCAAGACCTCCTTCGTCAGAACTTGTTGGGTCACGTGGAATATGTCGAAATCCACTTTGATCGGTGTGAATTTATTCATAATTGCACGATGTATGCCATCTAACCTACCTCGATTACACGTAGATTCCGTCCAGAGCCAAAGCACAACTGGAAAGAAGATCCTGCCATCGGTGGGGGCGGGCTGCTGTACGACCTCGGCTCGCATCTAGTCGACCAGATGCTCGTGTTATTTGGCCCCCCAGCTTCAATTCAAGGTACAGCCATACATACGATTGCTATGGCACAAATGTAGAAATACAAGTTGTTTCCTGACATGTCGGATGCATTAGCCAAAGTCGAGACGCAACGACACTACGGCAGCAGTAGCGTCGGCACTGACGACTACTTTCATTTGACGTGCCAGTACGACAGTGGGTTAGTGGTGGTAGTCACTGCTGGCATGCTTGTGGCTGAGATCGGCCCCAAGTTCATCCTTCGTGGCACCAACGGCTCGTTTGAAAAGTACGGCCTCGACGCACAGGAAGCATCCTTGCGCATCGGCGGCAGTCCTGCGACTGATCCAACGTTTGGCGTGGAAGACGAAAGTTTGTGGGGCACGTGGACGAAGGGACCTAACGCTGGCGAGCGAGTCCCGAGTCAGCGAGGCAACTACGTGGCGTACTATAAAGGAGTGGCAGATGCCATTCAACATGGCACACCGGCGCCAGTGCGTGCAGAAGATGCCGCGCGAGTGATTGAGATCCTCGAACAAGCGAAAGCTCACCACGTAGCACCACCTGCCAGCACTGCGAATAGGACGACAGCTCTTACAGGTTAATCTAGGCACCGCTAGATTCCTTGGGAACTCAAAATGATCGTTGAAAATGACGTTTTGGCTGGGTATACTGTAGTGCACGAGGTATGGCTGACGAATGAGCTATAATGTCAACGCTGTCCGTCCAGTCAAGAGTCTTGTCAAGTGTTCAATCTACAGATATCACTTGATGTTAGGAAGACAGCGACGGAGGTGGAGGGACACGCACCGAATCTGCGGCTGTAGCCAGCGTTTCGTGAATGGCCGCGTTTTCTAGACGAAGGCGATGGTTCTCTTGGCGCAACTACAGGCGCATGTCCAAATATGAGCACTCCGACTGCATCATGAAAGAAACAAATAGAAAGTAGTACGCGCTCAAGTTCGTCCGTCGCTTGGTTGTGCGATAAAGGCGGAGACTGTGGCACAGGTGTGGCCACTAGCCACACATCTTGATCCTGCCAGTCGACCTGCGCGGTGGCTGAAGGGGTTGTCGACACCCCAACGTACTTCGGTTGACGTTCAGCGTTGCTGTTGTCGAAAGTCGTTGAATCTTCTATTTCAAGCGATACCACGCGCACGAGGTGATTGCCAGTGTCACAAACACCGACCACCACGTGTTGGGGGGCACTTTTGTTGTTGTTCTCGTGGTGATTGTGTTGACTTGGAGAGTACCAACGATGGCGCGGTGGCAGGACCGTGAGGCCCTTGGGTAGCAAAAATGGAGGTTCCACGCCTTTGGAGAACCGCCAACTGGGCGCCAAGTCCCCCACCGAAATCGTGCGGACCCAAGAGTACTTGAGTTTGCCAATCCACCCTCCAATGTGGCGAATACAGTGGTTGCCCTTGTCCGCGACGAACAACGAACTGTCCCCTGCTCGACAAATGCCCACGGGTTGATTGAACATGGCGGCGTCGCATCCGCCATCGAGATGCCCGCTTTGAATCCCCCCTACAAAGCCACACGTTGACAGTCATTTAGACTAGCATATCGTTCGAGAAACCGATTGAGTACCTGCTATTGTATGCACGGTCCATGCATTCAAAGCGTTGCTTCGACACACGACGCGAATGCAGTGGTTGAATGTGTCTGCCACAAGCAGCTCGCCTGATCCCTGGCCCATGCATATGCCCGTCGGGGCTCGAAACCTCGCTCTGTCCCCTGGTCCGTCGGCATACCCCGACGCGTGATTGGACACGCGGCCCCGCTCGTTCTTGACGACCGCCTTGTATCTAATCCCCCCGCTGCCACTACATCCCGCGATGGTAGACACGACCCAATGGTGAGTGGACTTGCCAGATCTGGAGCTGGTGACGTGTTTCTTGATTCGTCGAATCTCACGAATGCAATGGTTGCCCGTGTCCACAACGTACACCGTTTCAGTGTCATCCACACAAATGCCACATGGATGGTGGAACGTCGCCGTGTCGGCTGGGCCGTCGTGATGACCGCGAAATCCGGTGCCGGCAAACGTGTCAAAGGCCATTTCGTCCAGTGGACATGTCGACGGCAACTGGCCCCATTGGATGGAATGGTGACCCGAGTCACACACAAGGAGGTATGTGCGGTCCCAAGATGACGTGACAGCAAGGCCGCGCGGCGATGAGAAGCGTGCGTGACGAAGGGATTGTACGCGGGGCTCAGTGTCGTTGTCCCCATTGAATGACGAAGACGGCGGGACGAGGAATCGAAGCGTGTTGTTCTACACAAGAGAGGCAAGCAAGTTGCGAGTGAGCGAATACGTCATCGTGAAAGGATGGTTCATTTGAATTTCGTGAGTTTGATGTGTGGTGCACTACCTGCGAATCTGACACGACAAGCGTGCCGAAATCGTCGCCTAAGCAACACATGTCGGTTGGAGCGTTGAACGAAGCTGATGCCGCGCGGCCGTCGCCACATCCACGCTGCCCACTGCCCGCGAGCAAATATACCGTATCGTCTACTACACCTTCTCCATGCCCAGAGTGCACTTCTTCCTGTGGTAGGCGCCGCCTTGTCCTGCCAGATCGGTGGTACGACATCCTCGAACTCGATCTTGGAAAGGCGCGAGGAAAACCGCACTTACTGATATGTACAACTTCGATCTTTACAAGGTCACACAAATAAAAACGATTGAAAAGTTTGAACAATCGAATTTCGAAGAAGGTGTGCTAATACAGTGTACTGGACAACGTTTTAAACGTTAAAAAACGTCGGAAACTGCGGCCCACGACGTTTGAAACATATTTCGAGCGCTACCCATCACCTTAAACCGAAGTTCGAAGTTAAACTTGGAGTACCGGTACTCACAGTCAACTCGTGCCCAACAGCCTACCGGTAGAAAGTCCTTGTCCATCCATACCATACTGTACCGCTGATGACGATGGACGGTGATCCTTCCGGCGTACTCTTGCGAGGCCAGGACATCATGCTGGAGATGCTTCGACAGGTGCAGGGATACTTTCGGACAAACGACCCGTCCAAGAAGACAGAAGGATGGCGCAACCTCGACCGCGCAGCGATGACAGCGATTTGTTCGTCGCGGATCTCACACATTTTGGACAGCGAGGACGATCCAGCCATGTTGACGGGTACCGACAACGAAGAAGATAACCAAGGCCAGCAGGTGCTGGAGCATGCCGTCATTCAAGAGATCCTTCTTGGCCTGGTCGAAAAGCGGCTGCACACCACGCAGCTCCAAGTCACGCAAGGGCCCGTGGACGTGCAATTCCTTAAGCAGCAGTTTGTGACGATGGCCCGCGACAGCGAGCATGTACGTGTATTTCTCCATACTGTTCGTACGTTGACGATCGAACTAGATGCACAAGGAGCTGTCTGTGTCTAACAACAACAGCGACGACGTACGGGATGCCAAGGTGCTGGCCTTCTGGGCATTGGACGACTTGGACAAGCAGTCATCCGTGGCCCATTTGCGTGACACGATTCGGTCCCAGGACGCTACGATTCAGGCCATGTTGCGAGAACTCAATGCGCTGCGGACTGGAAGTTATGGCAGCAACGACCGGCAGATGTCGCTGACAGGGGACAATGACGATTCCGTGGGAACCATTGGTACGAGGTTCCATAGTTCCACCTCCAAGGCATGGCTTGATTCGGTATTTTCTAGGAAAATTCAACTGGAGCCCCACGTCATCGACCTATGGCGACGACGACCAACCACATACCAGCCATCATCGCAATGTGGACGCTTCCATCGAAGAGTTGCGGAGTTCTGTCCACGCCAACTACCGAGACAATGTCGACATGTTGCACGAACACATTCAGCACTTGGAGACGCAATTGCAAGATGCCGCGCGCCACGTGGCAGACGTGACCAAACTCAACCACCAGCTCAAGCTGCAAGTTGCCCAGCAAGTTGCTCCTTCCAACGGCAACAACGCCACTGGGTATGTGGATGCCATGTCGGGGTTGCAACGCCAAGTGCAGGACCTTGAGGTGGCGCTCGACGCCGCCACCGCGCACAGCCGCGCGTTGGAGTCCGAGTTGGCCGTCCCGAGTGCGAATTTGGCCTACTTGAGTCGCCAGAATGCGTTGCTGCAGCAACGCGTGGTCATTTACAAGAAGGAATTGGACGACCAAGTCGCCGGCCAGCAACTTCTACACAAACACGTCAACGCAGAGGGCCTGGAACATAGCACCGAGTGCCACCATCGCTTCGACGGCGTCTGCAACGACCTGATCGAGTCGCTCCGGGCGGAAATTCTGCACGGTCGCGACCTGCACCGGTCGGACTTGATCGATTTGTTGGATCAGTTGAGCGACTTGACTCGGGAAAACCACGCGCTGCGTGAATCTGGGTCGGTGGAGCCAGGCCAGAGTTCCCCGACGAAAGCCATTGACGACACGTTGGAGCGCGTGGCTCGCAACTTGCACGCGGAAAACGGGCAACTTACCGAGCAACTTCGGTCGTACGAAGCCACGATTGCAGCAACGGACGGTCAAATGGCCCAACTGCGTCAGGAACGGGAGGCGCAAGAAGTGGAAGTGGACTTGTTGCTACAAAAGTTGAATCCGATGGTCGCAGCGCACGAAGCCGTGATGGAAGAACGCAAAGCGATGGAAGCCGACCTGGCACGACGCGAACAAACGATCCAGGCGTTGCAAACAAACGTGTACGAGATGAAGCGGGAGATCAAGATCATCTCCGCAGACGTGGATGCCATCGTCGAAGAAAAGGAGATCATGCAGGAAGAGCTCGACGAGTTGCGCAAGCGACCGGTGGGTGGGACAGCAACGTCCACCAACGAACCGTGTCGGGCGTGTGCAGGTCTACACCAACAAGTCAACGAGCTGAGTGCCGAGGTACAATGTCGATGTAGGCAGGCCCATCTTTTGCTGGGCGAGTTGCCAACCCACGAGTGTTATTGTCTTTCTTTTACCCCAAACTTGGACTTTGTGCTGATTATTTGCCCAATCTATCGATCGATTGTTTGTCCTGACTTTTGTGTGTAAAGATCGTCCATTTGCACACTAATTCGATGTTGCATTCGTCGAAGAGTGGATTTGATTGGCTACTTTTTTCTTGATCTGGGTTTTGATTGGTCGATCTTTGATTGTCTGCCGATTTGATGCTGCTCATTGAGCACCCCACTCCAAATTTTTCGAATCCACGTGACAATATTTGTTTTATAGTTGGAGCAAGTCCACGAATCGCTGGAAGCCGCGGAAGCGGAAACGCGGCCGCTGCGCCGATCCGTGTCGATGAAAGACCAGACAATCCAGGAAACCAAAGCCCGCGTGGCCGAGCTAGAGCGCCGTCTAAACAACGACAAGTCCGAGTACGCCAAGGCCGTCGTGGAGCGAGATCATGCGATTGAAACGTTGCAGAAGAAAGTGTTCGAGTACAAGCGTGAAGTGAATGTGCTCACGGACGACCTCGATTCGATCTACGAAGAAAAGCACGAAGTCGAGCAAAAGCTGGACCAAGTGGAAACCCAGCTCGTGAATGCGCAAGAAGAACTGGCCGAGCTGGACCGGGTCGTGGCCGAGTTGCGGATAGACGTCGATCGATGGCGCGAGGCGTATGAACTGGCGCGCATGCAACACGAAGAGGTGCGTCCCAGTTGCTGAGCTAGAAACTAGCTTGGACACGCAAATTGGTGGTTGTTTATGGATGCCACGTAGGAACGACAGCATGTGATGCGCTGGGATGCCGTGGTGCGGGCACAATTAGAGTCCATGCAAGGCACGTCGCAGGAGTGGGCGGCCACCCAAAGCGAAACTCGTGCCAAGTACGACAGCGACGTAGCCAATCTGAAAGGCCAAGTGCTGTCGCTGCAAGACAGTCTGGCGTTGCTGACAACGTCCGAGGAAATGCTCATGAAGCAACTGCAGGACATGGCGGCGGCAAAGGCGACGATCGAAAGTGACAAATCGTCTCTGGAAAGTCAGTTTGCCGTTTTGGAAGGGCAACATCGAGCCAAAGAAGCTGCGTGGAGTGTGGAGCTCCGCGACCTCCAGAGGTTGCACGACGACGCGGTGACTTCGTGGGATGCCACGTGGCAGTCCACCGTCCAAGCACATGATGCGGCGATCTCAGTCGAGCGAGACGAAAAGGCAGCCGTGGTGGCGGATTTGCAGCGGGCGATGGACGAATTAAATGCGTCCAGACTGGCCTTATCGGACGACGTGGACCGCCTTCGCCTCGAAAAGCAAGCAGAAGTCGACGGGTTAAAGGCAACTCGGGACGAATTCCTCGCCCAATCTGATGAATTAGCGACCGAGGTGGCCAAGTGGAAGGCGGTGGTGGACGCGCTGACGTTGGAAAAGTCGACGGCGTTGGAACGGGTAGAGACGCTCGAGCAGCACTTAGACGAGAGTTTGCGGCAATGCGCTCAATTTGAAGCGGAAATGGAGCGACATCAGAAGGAATTCGTCGAAGGTCGCAATCACCTGAATGCCACCGTGGCCGCGCTCACCGAGTCAGAGCAACGACTGCAGCAAAACGTTGACGAGCTCAGCAACGCCAAGGCAGTTGCTGATGATCGAGTGACAGACTTGCAAAGGCAGCTGGATGCAGCGACGGAATCGTACAACGTCCTACACGGTGAAGCGGCGGCCCATGTTGCAGACAAGACCGCGTTGCGGGACAACGTCGAGTCCCTGCAACAACTTTCTGAGCAACTCCAAGCTGCGCACGACGCTGTGGAAGCACAGCTAACACACAGCGACTCGGTGTGCAAGGCATTGGAAGTGTCCGTCGCAGAGAAGAAGCAAGCGGCCGCAACGCAAGACAAGGAGATTGCCGACTTGACCGCTCGACTGGACCAGCTGTCGTCGTCGGAACAAGAGTTGCTGCAGAAGTTGCAATCATTGACGCAAGAAAAGTCTGTGTTGGAGCAACAAGTGCCTGAAACCGTTCGGCAACTCGCGACGTTGAGTCGATCGCACAGCGAATTGGAGACAATGTCGCAGTCAGTGCAGTCGGAAAACAATCGTTTGAAGGACTTGGTCGAAACGTTGTCCAAGGAAAAGGCAGCCGAAGAGCACAAGATGGCCAACTTGCAAGAAGTTGCAGAGCAATTCGAGTCCGAACTGGCGGCAGTGACGTTTGATCGGGATTCGTCCATGACCAAGGTGTCTGTGCTAGAGTCCGCCGTCGCCAAGAAGGACGGCGACATTGCCCAGCTGGAAGTGCTGCTCCAGCGGTTCAAAGACAAGGTGGCGACACTGAAAACATCTCAATCCAAGTTGAAAGCCGACATCGACGCGGCCAACACCCACCTGGCGACGATGGAGCATGATCACGAGACTACTGTGCAGGCTCTGGAAGCCACCGAAATGGAGTTGGAAGGACAATTGCAGACAAAAGAATGGGAAATTCAAGGTTTGCAGACTCAAGTGGTCGAGCTGACCGCGGCGTGGACAGCCACGAAAGATACGATGGCAGCGGACAAGCAACGATTCGAAGCCAACCAACTGCACCTTGAAGGTCAAATCCAAGCCAACGAGCTGAAGATTCAAGACTTGCTGGCTCAACTGTCTGCGCTCACGGCCAAATGGCAGGCCGTCGTCTCAACGAACGAGTCTTTGGCGAGTGAAAAGCAACGACTGACGACCACCCTCGAGCAAGCTGAAGGGCTCGTCCAGGCCAAGGACGCCCAAGTTCAAGCTCTCCAAACCCAACTCGACCATGTGACAGCCCAGTTGAACGACGTTGCGATGTCCAAGGACGTGCTGACCTCGGAAGCGCAATTGCGGCAACAAGAGGACATGTCGAAACTGGAATCACTCGAGCGCGCCCTTGCCCAATCGAAAGCCGACCTCGACGCCGCCGCAACCGATAAGCACGACACGGTGGCCAGGTTGCAGCAGTTGTTGGACCGATTCAAAGACAAAGTCGCACAGTTGACGGCGTCGGAAGTATCCGTGACCAACCAATTGGACGTCGTGTCGGCGGAGCTCAAGGCCAAGACGGGCGCGGCAAGTGATTTGCAGCGCCAAGTAGACACGTTGGGCTCGGACTTGGAAGATGCATTGCACCAAGTGGACGTTCTGCGTCGAGAAAACGCGGCTTTTAGCGACGAATCCGTGGCCTTAAGTGCTCAAATCGTGTCCTTGACGGCGGCGCAAGTGCAAAGTCAAGAACAGGTGGCGGAGCTCACGTCCTCCGTGTCAGACAAGGTCAATGAATTGGCCAAGTTGCAGGCGCTGGTGGACCGGTTCAAGGAAAAAGTGGCGGCCCTGACCTCCTCGGAAGCCAAGCTGATGTTGGAACTGACTCAACTTCACGACGACAAGCAGACGCTCGAGATGACGTTGCCCGAGCAAATGGAGAAGCTGGCGTCGTTAAGTCGATCGCATGGTGAGTTGGAGGTGGCCAAGAAGGTTGCCGACGACGCAAATGAACAGCTCAAGGCAAAGCTGGCGGCTGTGGAACTCGAAAAGGCGACGGTGAGTGCCGAACGGGAAGTACTGGCGAGTCAGTTGGCCGCACAAGTTGCCACGTACAAGGACTTGGAAGCGTCCTTGGTACAAAAAGAAAACCAAATATCGACTCTTCAAGTGCTGTTGGACCGGTTCAAAGACAAAGTGGCAGCTTTGACCAAGTCTGAAACGTCGCTCGCCCAACAACTGACCGCCGTGCGCGACGAAAAGGACGAGTTGGAGATGCACTTGTTGCCCGCAACTCAAGAAAAGGTGGCGTCGCTCAGCCGTTCCCACAGTGAATTGGAGTCTTCGTCCAGCAGAATCCACGCTGACAACCAGCGGTTGCAAGAGGCACTGGACACGCTCACTAGAGACCACGACGACCACATCCGAGCATGCAACGCCCGGGACGCGAGTATGACCGCCGAGCGCCGTGGATTGGTCGACCAAATCACCGAACTCGAGTCGGAAATGAACGACAACCACACGAAACGCATGGAATTACAGGCGAGCGTGAGCTACAAGGAAGACCAGGTGGCGAAATTGCAATTGCTGGTCCAGCGCTTCAAGGAAAAAGTGTCGGCGCTGACCAAGTCCGAGGACACGATGACCAAGCAAGTGATGCTGCTCGCGCAGGAGAAGACAGCGCTCGAGATGTCCGTGCCCGACCACCAAGCCAAAATTGCGTCGTTAAGTCGCGCCCAGGTCGAGCTGAACGATGCGATCCAAGCATTGCAAACTCAAAACGCTCAATTGACATCCGACTTGGACGCGTTCAAGGCCCAGAAGGCGCAATGGGTGGCCACGGATGCTGCGTTTTCGGCCGACAAGGCCGCGTTGGACGCCAAGGTAGCTGACCTTGAGGCGCAGCTGGAAGCCAGTGCCGCGTCGCGCGAGCAGTTGGACGCCACAAAGGAAGCGCAAGACCAACTGACCCATCGATTGCAAGAGGAATTGAAGACCCTCCAAGATGAACTCAAGCGAACCATCGATGAAAGAGATGCGTGGAGAAACCAAGTGCCAGAAAAGGACCACGAGCTGGCGTCACTGAGTCGGTCCCACAGTGACCTCGAGAGCAGCGCGCAGTCGCTTGGACGACAAAACGATCGGTTGACCGCAGAATTGGAGCGTCTCGTGTCAGAATTGGACACTCGCACGGAAGAATTGAACGACGAGGCAAGCCGTTGCTCGGAAGCCAAAGCGGCCGAGGTTCGAGTGGCGGAGCAACTGGTCGCGGCGCAGCAACAGTGGAACGTTCAAACAACGGCGTGGCAGGCCGAGTTGGTGGCCAAGGAGGAAGAAATCTCGCATTTGCAAGAGTTGTTCAACGACGAAGTGCGCACGTTAAAGGCCGACGAGGCGTTGGCCACCGACCGATACGACGAATTAGCCCAAGTCCACATGGAATTATCTCGTGTCCACGACGAATTAGCAGACAAGTGCAACATGCTGGAACTGCAACTCGACAACGCCACCAAAGAGTTGGCCGAGTCTGACGCAACGTACAAACTCACGTGCGCGGAATTGAACACCAAGCTGTTTACGCTGGAAGAATTGCTTTCCAAGAAGGACGCCGTGGTGCTGGACCTGCACGCGTCCGTAACCACGCTGACGGCCAATGTAGCGTCGTTGCAGCAGTTGATCGACGAAAAGGTGGCGCTGATCGGCCAGCTCGAACGTTTGCTAGCAACGAGGCCGACCACGGCCACAACTAGCGAACCCCTCAGCCTCCCCGACGAATATGCATTGATCCTGTCCGAGAACGAACAGCTGCGACTGGGCCAAGAAAACCTCAACACGATCGTGGGCGTGCTCAAAGACCAGCTGACAGATGCCCAGGATGTCCCTGCTCAAGGGGCGCTGCCATCGTCGGTCGCTTCGTTTGTCCAGGACGTGAGCCCCGTGTTGGGCTTGCAAGCGACCATGTCGTCCGATCGGGACTGGAGTCTCGAGGACCTCCAGTCCAGCCTGCAAAACGTGCAAGCGTCGATTCATGCTATTTCTGCCAGTAAATCAACCCGAATGACGACGACGTTGGATGACGATGACGCGATGATGAATGTGGGCGACTTGGACGGCAGCACCAACAGCAACGGCAGCAGTGGTACGTGGTTGAAAGCAATCGAAGAAGCTAACGACCTCAACGACAAGGCGCAGAGTCTGAACCAGCAAGTACACCGGTACGCTTAACCGATCCGTCTATGCCTAGTAAGTTGGGTTGAACTGGTTAACGTAGGTCCCGAGACATTGGAGGGGGCGAACAGCCAGTGGCCATGGCGTCGCTGTTCCCCGACGGCGTTGGGAAGGACATCATGTCGGTGGTGCTGGAAATTGTCGCGACGTTCGACGACAAAGACACTGACACAAGCGGACATGATGAGGGCGATACTGCTCCCAACCAGAACAACATTGCACGCACGCTTCGATCGGCGTGGCAATTCCGCCAGCGGCTGCTGCGCCAACTCGTAGCGGCCATGCATGAGGTGCACCCGCTGTCCCCGTCATTGCCCCGCGAAGGCCAAGTGGACACGTGGCAACAGGACATGGCACGCTCCGTGGTGGTGTCGGAAGCTCAACATCATGCGCTGAACCATGCATTCTTGACCATGCACCACTTGCTGTACCCTGCCCAAGTCGCCAATGCCAGCATGGACCTCGCGAAGTGGGCCGACTACACGACGTCGGCCGAATTCGCAGACAACCTCCGCCAGTACTCGACAAGAATGGACGCCCTTGAACGCGACAGCGACGACGTCCGCGACGTGGTGTTGCCATTTTTGGCTGGGTTTACTACTACCGACGACGAAAACGAAAACGACGTCCAAACCAACGATGTCCATCAAGCTGAGGCCACGTCTAAAAGAGGTCCATTGGCCAAGGGTGTGCACCAGGTGCAAGAAGTTCTGGACCACATGAGCGAAGCGCTGGCGACGATGCACACTGCATTAACGAATGCGTCGACCGCCGAGAACTCGACGGCTTCGGCGATTGGACTCCCTCAAAATCCCGAAGGATGGATCCAGTACATTCGATCGCAGCCGTTTGCTGAACTGGTCCACACCCACCAAGCCTTGTCCAAGCAACTGTGCAAGGCCTTGCGTGTCCTCTGCGATACCCACACCAATGCAGTGTCTGTCCCCACGAGCTCTGCAACGCCGCCCCTCGCGACGTCCAACAAGAATCCTTGCAGTACACCAATTTTAAAGCAAGAAGTTGCGACGACGGCGACGTTGGATGTTCCGTCCCGCGACGACGACATTGCAGGTTGGGGCGAGTTTGTCTCGTCTCAGGCGTTTTTCAACTGGGTGGCGTCGCTGCAAGGCAGCACCCACGCGGCCTCCACGTCTGAAACACAGGCGCTGTGCGACGCGCTGCAAAACATGCACGCGGTGCTGTGGCCGCGTGAGGCAATGCAGCCATCGATGGACGCGTCAGATTGGGCGGCGTACATCCACTCGCAGCCGTTCGTCGACATGCTACGACAATGTGCAGGCCAAGGCCACCACAAAGCGATCTGTGCGGCGCTGCATAAGATGCATCTCGCAATCGCCACCACAGCGGACGTGGCTCTGTCGACGCAGTCTATGGATTTGCCGCGATGGACCGAGTACATTGCGTCGGACAAGTTTGACTCGCACTTGCGCCAGTACACGACCCGGCTACAAGACATTGAGCGCGAATCGCAAGTGTTGTGCGACGAACTGGACGAAATGCACCACCACCTGATGGCCCCAAATCGACCAGACGATCTCGTGGATGACGTTCCACATGGTCGAAAGGACATGGCGCAGTGGCACCAGTACATTCAAACGCAAGAGTTTGCAGACACGATGGCGCAGTACGCACAGCGCCAGGAAGCGCTCGAAGCAGACAGCCATGACCTGCATGCTAAAGTGGTGCCACTCTTGATCAAACACGTGCCGACTTCGACGTCGACGAATGTGGACGATCTGGTGCGAGCCTTTGAATCGACCCAGGCACCGTCGTCGGACGAGTGGACACGGCAGGACGCGGCCATCACAACGTTGACCGAAACTGTGGCTCGATTGAGGCAGTTGTGTGGTTTGGCAGCAACGACGAGCGGGTCTGGGCCACCATCCCAAATGAAAACAACGCCGACACTGTCGATGCACACACATATCGAGCAATTGGACGTGCTCGTCAACGACTTGACCGAAGTCGAGACCACACTGGCAACACTACCGTCTCCACCATCCGACTTGACCCAATTGGTGGCCATGATGCAGCGGCAGCAAGGAACTGCTGTATTGTCGTCCAGTGCCGACGAGAACAGCGTAAGTCCTGACGACGCCCACGTGCTTCAATTGCGCAACATTCTTTCCCGCCTTCAGCAGTACCAAAAGAAGTGGACCGACTGGCGCCGCCACCATCAGGACGGCACGGTCTCCGAAGACACGATGAACGACGCATCCAACGACGACGAGATCGAAAAGCAAGCGGAATTCCATGTCAACGCGTCCGAGGTGTTGCAAGCGATGGAGCTGGCCAACGAATGCCAAATCGCTGCGATTCACGTGCTGGAGACGCACAATCGGTCGTGTGTGGCCAAAACGCGCGTGGAGATTGCGACCAAGTGCAGTGTACAGCGGGCGTTTTTGCGGTGGAAACACAAGTCGGCCATGGATTCTGTCAAGAAAAGCCACGCGGATGAACTGAAGAGTCTCAAGGACAAGATGAAGCCGCACGCCACCAGCTCGGACGAAATCGAGAAACTCAAGGAGATTCAATTGCTTCAGTTGATTCGATTCCGAAAGCAGGCGCTGGCAGAGCAAGCCAAGGTCCGCGCCGACACGCGGGCGGCTACGACCGAGGAAATGATCGAGGTATGTCTGTTGTTTTGCATGCGTGAAGATGTGTCCTGGTTGTAACCATGCATGATTGGCTGCGCTGTCTAGTTGTATCGTCGACGAGAAGCCCAACAGCAAGGCCACTGCACTTGCCAATGGCGCGACAAGATACGCAACTCGCGTGATGACGAAGAATGGTGGAAGCATCAAACCAACACCCACCAAGCGAACGCCAAGGATGAAGACGATGGCTGCAGTGTGGCGAGTACGTCCTACCTACCGTCCTCAATAATATGGATTCCTGGGACATCGTTTTTACTGATTTCGTGTGTTGTGTGTCTAGGCGACGAAAGCAAGACCAGCGGTAGCCGACGCCAGCAGCAACTGTCGCGCTCGCAATTGAGACAGCCAGGGTATGAGCTGCGACGACAACAGCGACGGCGCGACAGCTTGAGTGGGCAGAGCAGCGTGGGGGCCCCGACGCCCGTGAAGAAGGTTGTGACTCACGAGCGAGTGGGCTTTGGGTCTGGCGTGAGCCGCCACTTCACACCGCCCCCACCGGCGCACAGCAAATCGACGGACCCATCGTCCACGTCGTGCCTGACCACCATTGAGCATTGGAAGCAGCAGAACGCCAAGATCACAAAACACGTAGAAAGAACGATGAAGCGTTAATCAACAATGGAAGATTTTATACATGTAGTCACGATGAGGTTGAGTGGGTCCATTAAACTACTGTAGAAATATGCACCTTGAACCACAATTCCAGTACCCTGGTCCGCGGGGGGGAGTATCACATAAAACGAAGCGACAACACACTAGTGAATGCTCTGAAAAAGAAAATGACATCTGGTGCCTGGTCGCACCACGCAGATGCTATTAATACTTGAATCGTGAGAAGAACTACCAACTTTTAACTTTTGGGTCATTATTGAAGAGCAATATCATGTACTACTACGTAGTATTAATATTGTAAACCATGAGCAAATTGACAAACGTGTAAAATGCTTACACTAGACTCGCCATTCCCATCGTTACTACTGTTATCATGCAAATCAAAGCAGATTTGCTCAGAGAAAAACTACACACTGAGGCCGTCAGAGCTGTCTGTGTACACATCACAAATAACACCGGACGCCAAAGTCGCATCTCGAGAACAATATTTTACGAGCTGATTATAATCGATAGCTACACATTCCCCACTTCGGCATGGATTCGGTGGTTTGCATTCGTCTGTGCAATGAATGGTCACAAGGCTCGTGGCGTTGCGGGTACGTTTTTGAATTCGACAAGTCGTCATCACGTAACGTTACGGCGATTATTGACGTAAGTTTAGTGAAGTTGGGGGCAACGTTGGTGCAGAAGAACTTGAGGCTATCATATCATGTGCAGCTTGCAGTAGCACTACTCCACCAACACGAACCTAGTTGACCTCTCACGGAAAACGGTGCGACTTTTGTGCGTCCCATGTCTCGTTATGCATACTTCTAACTATGGCTTCTACTAGTCCTGAGCAATGGAAGCAGAGTTGCATATTTCGTGCGGTCTTAGGATGAACGCTTACGTAGCTACCGGTAGGGTTGATGACACGTATATCCACGGCCGACTCAAATAGGTAGATGGAATCTTGCAAACTCGCTCCAAAAAAGCTCTTAATGGGGGGTGAAATAGAAAGATTGCCTCCGATTTCATTGATCTAGTCATTGTGATATTTGCAGTACTATTCCAGTAGCCGTACTTTCGGTTTCGCTCTATGCGAAGGCCAACTAAATTAAGGGGGCTAGGGACTCTTCCCGCTTCACAAGTCGATTTCTACGGGTGTTGTCGACACCACCTTGACAAGACACAGCACTGTGATCCCGTTTGACGACGATCCGTCAGACCCACCTGTCAAAGTGGACACGAGCTCCTTTCGATCCCGGCTCGAGGCTGCGGGTGGGCTATGCTATTTGGCCTTCACTCTCAAATATATTGTTTCATATGCGTACGTTTTGTCCCCGTCACTCGCCAACGACATGGATTGACCTGCTTACAACGACTCGGGGTATGCCGTGTTTTTGGTAGGCGAGATCAACGCCAAGCTCGAGGCTCTCCCCAGCAACGTTCCCACCCAATTGATCGACCTATTTTCTGCCGATGCCACATCACCACGAAGTTATGCGAGCGACGTTGTCGAAGGCATTTACTCCTCGGCGTACGGTCGCTTTATTCAGACACCAAGTCGTCCCTCGTACGAGCCATTGGGAGCATCCGAACAACGTCCACGGCTACCACGGCCTCGGTCAACGCCCAATACTGCTGGGTGGATTTTGATCGGTGATAGGACTTTGCCCATTCCCACGCGAGGGCTAAGCGGGGCTTGGCCAAATACACCGACAATGCTGCCACTTACATCGAAACTTGCTCGTAATACAAACTGGACGTTGTTTCTCGCGACCAACTACAACGAGTGGACTGTCATCATCGGATTGGCGCTGAAAGAGTCATTGGAAGCGGTCCAGTGATTGCGAGATCGCCCGTCGAACGCGACGACGAAGTACTGTACCTGGTGTTCCGCAAGCTGATGCGACTCGAACTGCAGTATCATAACAGCGCCAACTTGAGTCGTCGGAATCGATCGAGTTTGAAAATGCAACAACGGCAAACGGTGGCCGTCAAGTCGAAGCCGTTCGGGCGAGAGTCATGGACGACTGTGGCCACGTATTGGAACTTTCGAAATGACTTGTGCTCTTTGGTTATTCTGCCCTGAGCATTGTGCGGGGTTATGCCAATCATTTGGAACACTACGGGTACGACGTGTCCATGTTTGACGCCGTCGGCAACGACAACAGCCACCTCGTCGATCAATAAGCTGTCTTTCACGACCAGATCGGTCCGTTTGGTTCTGCGGACGTGCACTATGTCCCCCCCACCTCCCTCAGGGGGGGTGTATTCGGAACTCCAAGCCCTGTTGAATGCAAAACTGTGATCCAGCACTGTTGGCACCGTTCCTTGGGTTGGTGGTGGACCTGACGTTCATTCCTCGCCCTCCACGCTTTCGGATGGATAACAACTTGTCGTACTATGGAGGCAACGTGCTGTGTTTCGACAACCTACCGACAACGTACCCCAAATCTCAATTTGCCTTTGACGAACTGGTTGCTTGCAAGCGTTGGCATCTGCAACGTGGTTTGTTGCGTTAGCACTCGCGTGTTCTACAAGCCAGACCTGCCCGCAACCAATGTAGCCATGTCTCTGCTAGTGAGTTCCGGGGGCAAGTACATATTTATTCGACAATATACACTGGGTGCACCAAGGCGTGTACTACATGGACGCTGCGTCCGCGGTACTCAACGGGCTGCTGGCCGTTCGTTGGGGCCACCGCACGTGGTATGTGATGGACATCAAATTGTGGGGCTGTTTCGCCATGGCGCTAGATGACAACTTTCCACAATTGATTTCGTACGCAATCCCTCTCACAGATTAATACTAGCACAAGATGATTTACTCGTATATTATTGTCGATCATCAGGCTCACATTTGTTTTCAATGGAGTGCCGAGTGCTCGTGGGATTGACACGTCCACGCAACGGCGGACACGCTACTAACGCTAAATACAATTGGGGGCGAGCCAGGGCTGTTCCATTTACAGCCAAGCAATGATCACACACGATATGTTTGGCACTGCCACCTACTACAGTAGTATGAACCCAACGTTACACAGAATTTCCCATTGTCCCATGCTCTGCATACCGTACCGGTAACAATAAGTACTAGTACTTGACAAGTTCTTCATGAAGTACAGTAATACTACATAGTACTAGTAGTATACTAGTATGTACTGTATTGACATTGCTGCGCACCAAAAAAAGCCATGACGTCTGTTGTAACGTTCACGGTGATGAGATTTCCACTGCATACAGTACTCAGCTTCAGATCATGAAGGACATGACGTACAGTACTGTACTGGAGTAACCAATAGATATGATCAAGACATAGATATTTAGACCTCGTGACGTATGATGATCAAACTTCTCGTGAGTGCACGAGTCATCATGTCCATTGACCACCTCCTTTGAAGAGGCGGAGCTCGGGTCGTCGGAAAAGCACACGAGGAATTCCATGGATGTTTATCAACAATCGACTCAATTATTGATCCGCGAGATCGGATTGGTCATATTTCCACCAATCACCGTCGCTGTAGGGGCTAGACAACATGCCACTCACCCCCCATGCCATTTCCGAAATTCACATCAGCCTCAAACCATGTCCGACGTCGTGACCGAGTTCAAAGTGGGTATGACCTGCGAAGGCTGCTCCGGCGCGTGCGAGCGTATCCTCAACAAGATCGAAGGTACTTCGAATGATTCATTTATCTTAAGTTAAGCTCACGCGGCTCCTACGACGGCAGGCGTGACGAAAGTCGCGTGCGACATCCCGGGCCAACAAGTGCTCGTCACCGGTACGGCGGACGTCACCGTGATGCTGGAAGCGCTGCTCAAGTGGTCCAAGGCGAGCGGCAAGAGCGTCGAGTTGGTCCACTAGTTTACATATCTGGGGGAATATCCCACTGGGAGAGCCCAGTTTCCTTGTTGAAGTAATAGGGTTTGTTTTGTGCATCGTCCCATTGTTCGATCCATGGACTCTTCTTGGTCTTTTGTTCTTCCACTACCTTGTCGGCTTCGAGCTTGGCCACGTCATCGCCCTCGTCTTGCAACGCGTCCTCCAACCCAGCGGCGATGCGGTTCTTGTACTTCGTTGCATTCGCCACCAACTTCTTGCCGGCCGCCGTGTCTTCGACTGTCTCCTTCAACTTCATGGCCATCTTCTCCATGTGGTTCATTGCCTTGGGCTCGCGCCACACGGCAGGCCATATCTGGTCGACCTCGACGCCGTAGTTGCTCTGAATCGTCAATTGAAACGGTCCTTCCATGTCCTTCTTGTATGCAGCGATCAAGATCGTGTACGTTCTGGCTTGCAACACACACTGCAGAGACACTTGTCGTTCCCGTACCGGGGCGCCACTGTGCTTGATCACGTGCAATTTGTCAAGTACTTTCACACGAGACGCTCGATCGGCCATCGCGCCTTGCACAATGTACACGGCGATGGGAAGCACCGTAACTGGCGCGAGTCCGGCTTTGTCCACTTGCGTGACGGTGATGATGACTTCAGTGGGGCGGGTGACCCCCAGGGAGTAGTGGGGGTTGTTTTCCAGGGTGCAGTCGGGGTTATGGCGAGTGGGAAGTCCACTGGCGGTATCACATTTAATGGAAAATGCCCCGTGTCGAATCAATTTGGTCCACTTGTCTGGGTCGTAGTACTTGCACACATACAGACACCGAAACGCGTTGCAGAAGTCGTCAAAGCTCATCCAAAACGTATTGTCATTCGAGTTGGCGAGCACGCCCAAGTGTTTCTTGAGGCGGCGGGTCCACAGAGGAGAGTCGTCGCCCCAGTCCCCCCGCCACTCAGCATGGTCGCCTGGCGGATTCCGGAGCTTGAGCAGCTGATGGCCGTCGATTTCGCGGATATCGTAGATGCAATAACACGCGCCAAACACAAGACCAGTGTCCAGAATCTCGTGGTCGGCGTTGTCGCTTGTGATTGTGCCCGCCCCCATGAGGAACCGGTTGCTCTTGTTGCCGAGCAACTGTTTCCACAACGTCTTCTTCTTGGCGCCGCGCGATGCCTGGGACAGAAAGATCTCTTCTGATGTATGTCCTGTCAGTGCCTCCAACGCGTGGTGAACAAATCCTTGTTCGAGTGCTGCATACCCGCCATAGTACTTTGCGTAGGCTTTTTCCAGCAGGGGGACCCACAATTCTTCAAAGTGCCGACTGTGGGCAAACGCCGCGCCCGCCGAAATGTCCATCTTGTGGCTGTCACTCAACACGGGAAAGTAATCGTCCACAATCACGGTTTCCCACTGCGAGTTTTTGAACAGCCGAATCGCATATGCCCCCGTTAGTGACGTTTGTTTGGTGATAAACAAGTTGTCGATCACTGGGTCCACCTTGCCGTCGTCGACGCCCCCCGACGCGGCGAGAATACTCACGGCACTGAGGAACCATCCGTCGTTCAACCGGCCAAAGCGGACGTCGTCGGGGTCGGTCCCCCCGTCAAAGAGCCCCGCAGTGATGTTTATGGCCGTGGACACCCTCCAATCGACGACTTCCGCCTCGTTGGTGCATCCGGCCAGCGACGCAAACGTGGGGGGGAACTCGGGGTCGACAAACTGCAGCGACCGGCCGTACTGGCCAACGTTGCACGCGTAGCCGGATTCAATCTCCGAGATGGCCTCATGCGCGTTGGTCACAGCTTCCAGTACGGATTCATCCACGGCGATGCCTTCCTGTTCGCGGCGAACACGTCTCGCCACGCTTTCCTCGTACATTTTGCGGCACATGTCGCTTTCTCGCGTTTTCCAATACGCTCGCACTTCGGATTGGTGGGCGACGCTGGCCGAGTCTTCGGCGTCCACGATCGCGTCCTTGCGATCCATTTCGACGCTGAAGGCCGCTTTGAGGGCATGGAATCGCTGGCGTTCTTCGCGGGTGAGGGAGATGAGCCATGTGGCCACGAGTGGAATGTCAATCGATGCATGCGACGACGTTTTGAAGATGTCCGCCGGTGGGTTGATGCCGTTGGACATGAGTTTGAACCGGTTCTCCCGCAAAAACTTTTGAAACAAGACGCGCTCGCGCGACAGTCGGGCGTCTGCGGCGTTCAACAGCATGAGCTGGAAATGGATGATGCATCGAGTTTCTTCAAAGAATTCCAAGTCGAGAGTGGCGTCTTTGGCTGGCAACCCGTGCAAGTGGCCCAGCGAGTCGACAAACTCGTAGGATTCTTCGATGACGTGCACTGGGGCTGAGGGAGCTACAATCAGAGGCAGGCTGTCGCCACCAATCCCCACAGCATTGCCACTTTCAGGGTCCATGTCGACGTCGATGTTGCTGAGGTTGCCGCTTGGATTGTTGGTGTTTGTACCAGGACTGGTGGGTTGCGGTGGCTCGACCTCCTTGGTCTTCGCGCTAGCAGTAGCTTTGATAGTCTTGTTGAGCTTGGCTGTCGTCGCGACCACCGACGATTTTGCGTGTTGAAGCATCTTGGAATTCGCCGCCGCAGTATGGAGTTCCTGTCCTTTCTTCATCACCATGCGCTGCACCAGCTGCGTCACTCGATGATTTTTTACTTTAACCAGCGCCTTGAAGCCAAAACCAAACAGCCCCACGTACCCAAACGGCCCTCGTCCGTGCTGGAGCATGTCTCGTACAATGTCGGCATACGTAAACAAGGCATCCCTTCGTTTGCCAGTCGACCCGTCGTCCAGCAGACGGTTCGAACACTGCCAGATGGCGTCGTCAATTTCCAGCGCCGTGTCCGCCGCCGACTTGCGCGGCGGAGTCGCCACGACGCGGCCAATGTCCTCGAGGGCTGCCACGTCCACTGCAGATTTGCGCTTCCCGTACGACAGTCGCTGGTACTCTAGCTCGGCTTCTTTCTCTCGGCGTTCGCGATCCACGAATTCCGCCGACTCGAGGATCAATGGCTGGCGTCGATCGTCAAACACTCCCTTGGCCACGGCGCTGGCTTCGTGCAAGATGCTCTCATTCACGTACTTGGCCGCAATGCCCATGCGCACGGGGGTGACCGAGCACAAGTTGGCCGTGTATCCGATGAACGCCAGCAGCGCAAACGACGACAAGCCAATGCCAAACCCAAGCGGGTCAAAGAACATGACCCCGATGCAACCCCAGACGAACGCCGTGAGCAGGGCGTGGTACACGTTCATGGTTTCGCTGTTTTCATCCGTGACGTTGTTGGTTGCAGCGTTGTATGAAAACACAGGAAACACGTACGGCGAGTAGAACACCACTGCGTCCGGCTCGCGAGACATGCGAATCGCGACGATGTTGATGACAAATTTGAGTAAGAGGACAATCATCGCGATGGAAAAGCAAAAGAAGATGTTGACCCCAAACAGCACAGCGAGGGTGACAAACCCCACCGCACACGTAACGATGATTTGGTTGGCGATCGTTTGGTACCGAGGCGCGAGGTAGTAGTCGTTGAGCACCCACTGGCGCAAGAAGTAGATGGTCGTGTACGCCGTGAACACGACGAAGGTGAACCCCCCCCCGACGGGAACACTGACCCAAATGTACATTTCAAACAAAAAGAAGGGGAGGACCACAGACAGAACCAAGAACGCTTGCCTGATAAAGTTGGAAAAGACCCAGTTGTCGTCGCGCCATTTACACAGGGCCACGATGAGCAGCAAACCGAGGGGATAAAACACCAGCACGGTAAAGATCCAAAGAGACTGCACGTCGTACAAGTGCATGTCTTGTACGACAAAGAATAGGTACAGCCCCATGATCCACGCCAAAGACGTGCTGAAAAGCACGCTCTGGCGGATGTCCGACGTAATGTCCAGGACGTGAAACCATTTGAACACGGGGGACACGGAAAAGATGAGCACAAAGGCGGCCACCCACAGCAAGTGGCCAAACCATCCAGGAGCCTCCGTGAACGACGCTAACACACCAAACACAAACAAACAAGCCAAGAGACCAGCAAACGATCCCAGAGTCAAATAGTCTTCCTGCAAGAGGTAGCCTTGCCGAAATGCTTGGTACAACGTCATTTTCTCAAAATCGATTTCTGCTGGTGGGATGTCTCGGGGCGAGGTTACTTGCTGGTACTTTCCCCCTCGACGGCGACAGTTGATCCTGTCCATCCATTGTCGCAGCCGTTCACGCCACGTGCTTTTAGTTTTCTGCGGCGTAGGGGTGGTGGTGGTCCCCCCTTCTGCAGGTGGGGGACTTGCCGCCGCGTCTACATTGGCGTCTCCTGGACCCGTAGGATCTACGGGAGCATCTCCAGCCTCCAAATCCAGCATCGTATCACTTTTCTGTTGTTTCTCAACGTCGTTGGCTTCGTTTGCAGCAGCTTCCATAGCATCGTCTGCATCGTCTTCGATAGTATTTTTTGGATGCTGTTTCGCTTTACCAGCCAGCTGCAGCACCGACGCGGCCCCGCCCCCAAGCCCCAGAAGCGCTCCCCCGCCTTTGAGGACCGGCAGGGGGGGCATTTTGAACTCGTTGGACGCGTCGTCCGACAGCTGCCCCCCTCGTAGCGATGGCAGGACAAATGTGTTTCGCATGGCGTCGGCTTCCTTGGCAAATTCAGCCTCTTCGTCAAATTCTTCATCATCCACTTCGTCGTCCTCGTCTTCGGGTGGCCATATCACAAGCCGGTGATCGTTCTTGCGCCACTGCACGAACACCACCGTGGACAACATGAGCAGGATGGGCGAGAAGATGGACAACAAGAAGATGAACGTCGACTTGGTGGCTGCCCACAGGAACAAGCCAGACATCACGACCATGAGCTCGGACGCAGCCGCCAGAATAAACGGGAGCCGAAAGCCAGGCTTGTACAAGTACACTTGCGCGGCATATTCCCCCAGCAGGCGCTGCTTCATGAGAAAGAACGCCCGGGAGCTCGCGAGCGCGATGCCGGTGAAGAGCACAATCACAAAGCTGAGCACCCCGAAAACCCACAACGGCCAGAATTGGCCAAACATGGGCAATTTCACCCCCGTAGCGCTGTCAGTCGTGAACGCCACGGCCACAAGCAAGAAGAGAAAAAAAAACGACAGAAACCCAAGCCCAAATTCCGGCGTCGCGCTCAAATCCAACTGCTTTTCGTGCTGGTATTCGTGTCCGAAAAACGTAATGCCGCCCGCTTCTTGGGAGCTCATGCGCGGAAGGTTGCGGCCGACGATTTCTCGACACAGGGCGATGCCGAAAATGGCAAACGACATCGTTTGCCCCAATAGCCAGTACCGACCGC
Organism: Aphanomyces astaci; assembly: GCF_000520075.1. NCBI lineage: Eukaryota > Oomycota > Saprolegniomycetes > Saprolegniales > Verrucalvaceae > Aphanomyces > Aphanomyces astaci. The sequence continues at coordinate 142,946 of NW_009798297.1, read as the reverse complement.
AGGTGGCCACCAAACTCACCCGAGTCAAGCCCATGAGCAATGAAATGTACCCTGCCGACCACGTCAAGTGGCCTCGAAGGACCAGCGCCAGAGTTGCATCCAAGAGAAGAATCGTCACTAGGATGCCAATACCTTGGGTCGGGTAATCGCTGCGAACGTAGCCGACAATCGCATATATGACCAATATGGCCAACGCGGTGAGGTACAGGCGCCGGTTGGCTTTGGTGGGTTTGTCGTTGACAAACGCAGATTGCAGAATATCCGCCAGGGCAAACCCGGGAATGGTGCGCACAACGGAATAGTATGGGCCGAGAAGGGCGTCGAACGGCGACACGGGCTTGATGCCGCGCTCGTGGCGGAGGGATTCCGTGGCCGTGGCCAACTTGAGCCCGACGGTACCGAGGCTCTTGAACTTCTTCTTGAGCAAGCCGACCTTTTTGCCCACGGTGACCACCGCCAACACTTGGGCCAACGATTTCATGATCTTCTTGTCGTTGGTAAACGTCAGCCAAATCATAGGCAGCATGTTGAGGGTGAGCGAGAATGCCGTGAGACTGAAAAACTCGATCGGCGTGCCGCCATAAAACACTCGCGGGTCGGCAAATATGGAGCAAAAGAGAAACAAGAAGCCGCAAATGCACGCTGCAGCCATGCACGACATGATCTCTCGCGTCATGCGCCACCCCAAGCGCTGCCATTTGACGCACGCGTAGACCCCGACCAGTCCCCCGCCCCCGATAAAGATGAGGAAAAACCCCACCGCGGGGGGGGTCACAGTGGACACGGCGGTGGCCCCCCATGTGATCAAGATGCAGAAGGGGGCCAACACGCACACGTTGACGGCCATCGTAGCGTAATACATGTGTCTGCGATAGTCCTCGTTGTGGGGCGACTTGTCGTAGCAGAGAAAGAGCATGGCCACGACTGGCAACGGTTTGGTTTTGGTAGTCTTGGTGGGTTTGGGCTTTGCGGTCGCTGCTGGAACCGACACCGACGGAGGTGTAGTGGTTGTCATGACTGTTGAGGCTCCTTTTGCATTGTCGTCAGTATCCTGCTGGTGATGTTGAAGCGCAATGCCTGCCAAGTACGACTGCACGCGGTCGAGTCGGCAGTGCATCTTACGGCAATACTGAACACTCATGTACAACAAAACAACCACGGACGGCCCAAATTGCAATGCCGAGAGGAAAAACGCACCCCGACTAAACTCTTTCGAGTACACAGGGGGCGTGCCAAGGCCTGGGACTTTGGGCACGAGCACTGCAAAGTACATGGACAGCGTCACGTCGGGGTTATCTTGTCGGATGTTAACGCCAAGGATGATGCCGTTGCCTAATGCGTCGCCGTACTTGTTGACGGGGTGCGCGGTGAAGTTTCTCGAGACGGCGTCGAAGTCTTCGGCCACGTTCACCACTTGCGCCGACTCTTGTTGTTTCACCCATCCCAGGGTGGGGTCCAGCCACTCCAGGGGCCCCAATAGTGTGTCTGTTTCAATGTCAGTCTGTCGTCGAAACACGTACATTTCAGCGTCAAAGTTCATCGTCACCCGTGCAAACGGCGCAAAGCCGTAGATTGGGATCAACGATTGATTGCCGGGGTTGTTGTTCATCCCTCGCGTGTTGTCTGGCCGTACAAGGATTCCCCCCTGGGACTTGGACATTTTGTAGTAGTTTTGCAACCGTTGGTCACCCGGAGTCCACACCCGGCCGTACACACTCGTGTACAAACTCACCGGAACATCGGGATAAAAGCCCCCCATACCTCCTGCCACGCGGGCACTTGTCACGAACGTTTCCTCGACTTTGACCTGAAACGGCACCACGGTTTGACGAAGTCGCATGCACGGAACGTCCGTGAAGTTGCCGCTGGCGTCGATGCATACGCCGGCGGCGAGTGGAAGCCACACCTCTTCCACGCATACGGGCTGCTTCGGCATCGCAAACGACGAGTCCTCGCCCGCGTTGGGGGTGAACTGCACGATGCTGGAGAATGCCGAGCAATAGATCACGTGCACCGTCAGCGCCGCGATGAAATCGTTTCCGAATTCCATGCCGTCGTCATAATCAAACACTTCGACCAGAAACGGCGTTCCAGACGTGCGGTAGCCAAAGGCGAGGTCACGCTTGATGTCTGTTTTGCCCTGGCAACCACGCTGTACGCAAGGTGGCCACACCGGATTCAAGCTGTTTAATAGCGGATCCGACGACAGAATGTCCACCCCGAACGTTGCTCGAATGAAGGCATCCGTGGTTAGGGAGAACGGGCCAAACGAGTCCAGCTGCGGCAAGTTGCGCATTTCCACAATGGTGAGCGTGAGGTTGCCCCCTGCGTATTTGAATGTACCAGCGTCGGGACAGAGGGTTGGACCCCCCGAACAAGAAAACGAGTTGTTGAGGTTCAGCTGCTCCACTCGAGTATCGGCTCGGCCGGGGGAGTAGCTTGTCTGTGCGTATGCGTCATGTACTAGAAGAGTCCATAGCAGGATGGCCAAGTGCCGCCAGCCAACCCAACCTTGTTGGCGGTGTATTGGCGGCGCCATGCAGGAAAAGTGTGACGCCCTTTCGACAAGCCACTTGTAACGGCTCACAACGGTTACATTTGGAAGATACCTGTTGACAGTATACAAAGTGGTGTGGCCACATTTTCATGCCAACTTGGCTGAACTGAAAGTCCATTGAAAAGCTCACACCTGTCAAATCCAGTTTGAGCACGGGTGAGAATACACCACGACGGACAATACAACTGTACTGTACGTAAACCACCGGGCGAATACAAGCAAGTACTGGCTCTTCGCCTCAACTATACTAAGGATGACCAGGATTGGCAACTCGACGAGGTCAAGGCTGCATCGTGTTCAATGACAAACGAGGGCATTCTGAAACAACGAACATAACGTCGCTCACTGCAAAGCTTAAACGCAAGCGATCAGGGTTACGATCCATGCAACCCACAATACACAACTCAGCAAGTCGAGTGCATATGACAGGAGGGTTCCATCACAGTAGAAATTGAAGTTACATATGGTTGCACTGTACAAGGCCAGCGCTGCGATCACTCCATTCCGAGTCCGCTTAGTATTTTAGTTCTACAGAAATCGATTCGATAGTTGACGCAGTCAAGTAAGTATTAGTACATGTGCAGATATTGCATATTGTTGCATCGGCTAGCATACGTGTCGCTTCTACATCGCTTGGGAGGTCGTCGGGGGCTCTTACGGCACTTTGCTTTGTTTTCGATATCGTTTGTATACAAACACAATTGCTGTAGTCAAAAGTGCGACGACCGCCACCACGACGGCGATACAAATGGCCAAGATCTTTTGAAAGCGGGCAGATGTCAAGTTTTTCGCTGTTTGGTCGTGGTTGTACTGAAGCATGGCTGGACACACGTCCAGATTAACCTTGTCCTTGGCGCATTGACACGCAATTTGCACAATCTCGTAGTCACTAGTGGACACGGTAGCACAAAAGTCGTCCGACACATTCAGACACCGTCCGTCGCCTTCAAAGAAGTTTTGCACGGCTGGTGAGTACAGTTCAAACATGAGCTCGTACGTGACCACGTAGGGGACAATGAATGGGTTGCTTGATGGGGAAGTTGCATACAACACCAGCGCATCTGTGGCTTGCACGACAGTCATGCGGCTAAAGTCGATGGAAAACCGTGTCAGTTCGCCAAATTTGGCGAGCCGAAAGTTCCGCGCCAACTTGGTGACTGTCGTGTCACCAGAAGGATCTTGCACGGTGGCCGAGTCGACGATGTTGGCGGTCAGTTCCGCATCCGACGTCATACTGCGGACGTTCCAGTTGCTCGAGCCCACGGATAAGTACACGTCGTCGATCAAGACGACCTTAGAATGGACGTAGATGCTGTCGATGGTTCGATAGAGATGAAACTTGTGGGGAAACTTCGTTTGCAACGGCGCGACCATGTCAAACAAGTACTTGTCGTAGCCGGCGGCCGACGAAAACGAACTGCGCAAGCTCGTGACGACCACCAGTCGTTGAATCGTCGGGAGCACTTGTTCGAGGGCGGCGAGGAGTTCTGGTACGTGAACAAAGTACTGGTCTTCAATGTAAATGTAGTTTTTCGCTTGATGGATGGCCTTGATGCGAGATGCCAGTATCGACGTCTCTCCTTGGGGTGCAAAATTTTGATAGCCCTTGTACTGACAGCTGTACGTGCGAGTGATTTGGACGCTGTGGGTGCCGTTGACGACTTTAAGGGGTGGGGGCAACGCCACGGGTGGCAGGGGACGAATGAGGTTGTTGTAGGCGGTGGGCAACGATGTCAAGAGCGAAAAGAGGGGCGTGATGATAGGAGCCGTGGGGTCGTTCCAGCGACTGAGAAAGTTGTTGAGGATGTCTTGCACTGCCGGGCCTTGCATTTTCGTATGCACGTCGACCCACCCGTCGTAACCGACTTGGACGTTTGTTGCTTTGCGCAGTGCAGTGCTATTGTGGAACTTGGTGTCCCATCGGTCTCGACAGTGGTCTACCCCTCCGACATATGCCACCCATTCGCCGGTGGTTCGAAGCACCGTGGACTTCTGATGCACTGATCCAGAGACTGCCGTGATGCGGTTATCGAGGGCCATTTGTGACGACCCCTTGGAAGGCCCTTGTTGGAACCAGTTGAACATCTCCGCGACTGGCTTGGATTCCTACAGTTCCCATCGCCAAGCGTGAGTGGTTAGGGTATTGGTGGTGAGAATGGTGCTATTGATCGATGGCAAAAGTATAAGAACCTGGGCGTTTTCAAACACGAGGGCGTTGAGGCTAACGTTGCGGGCGACGAGGTCAGCCCACACAGCTTGCACCGTTTTCGTCGGGTCGATGTCTGGGATGTACGGGACATTGCCAAGGGTCCATGCATTGAAATACAGGGCGTCGTTCGCAGTGGTGCCCAATAGATCCTGGTACATGGCCCGGAAGAAATCGCTGGTGGCATCAAACACGAGCACGGAATTATTGGACGTGTACGGAGAGATGTCTGTGCGAGCGATGCCGTTGCGGGTGCGCGTGATGTCAGCATTCGTGAAAAACCAGTCCGTCGGATCGAGCGATGGCTGACGAGTGCGAACGTCGCTGCCATCGCTCATCGTGACGGCATTCGAATCGACCACCGTACATCCTTGCGTGAGACTATACGTGCAAAGGTGACACGGGGAGCAAATGCACCAGTACGCTAGTAGGTCTTCAAACGATGTGACCTTGGTGCACGCGATGGTAGTCACGGTGGCATCGATACGTGTAGCCAACATGCTCACCACGCCTAGCCACTTCATTGGGGGTATGTCGAGTGGATCCAGGTGAGATAAGCAATCAGTTACACCGGGATCCAATGGCTATCAAACTGATTCTGGTGGTGGTTACGGAAAGAAATGTGATTTGGTGATAATGACGTTTACTGCACTCACTTCAGCAATGTTTACAGGCAACGGAAGGTCACAATGGGCTCGACGGAAAATAGATACCAACAACTTCGAAGTATTGAAATGCAGAAGCAACGTGAAGGGTTGAAAGCTCGTGTTTGTTATTAATAGCTTTGTCGAGTGCCTAGAAAGTCATTAGCGCTTCAAATACTTCGAGAGAATGGGGTCAACGTTCCCATGCCCAGCACAACCCCTGAAACCATATCGCCCTTTTGGGGAATCACGAATCCAAGAGTCGTTTTGATAGCCAGCTGGTAATCGCTCCATGTGTTTAGGAGAATTCCAACTGGCCCCAGTACTTGCACATATGTAATGGCAGCAGGAAATGGCCTGGAATGTGCTTGCCACGACAGTGGCGTAACACTCCAAGTCCAGTACCGATACCTCGCACACAGAACTTGCTAAGGCATGCCGACGAGTCTTGAGGAACCGCAGAGCCCTCCCCTTGCCACACACGCAGCTTATTTCGACTTGTCTCGCCTTCCTTGCCGTTTATGGCGTAGCCGGTTTAGCGACCTTCATGAACACTCGATCACCGAGTATTACCGCCAAGAATGCCTGTTGGCGTACTACAACCTTCACCAAGAGCCACCATCGCATGCTGAAAGCGAACCCCTTGGACGCAAGCGACAGCGCCTCAGTCGACGGGTTTCGTTTCGCAGTGCCACACAAGTGATGGGCGTGGCAGACCCGAACGTGGACCGAAGGCCAACCTCTGTGGCCCGAGTTTCGCCCGTTGAAATGCAAGACTTGATTCTGTCGCGTGTAATTCCTCCCCAAAACCAGTAAAATTCATCATGTTACCTAGTGATGATGGTTGTCTAAGAAATCACACAACAGCCACGAATGCCACAGCACGCTGACATATCGTTGACCTTTGAGGACACACCAAAAACGAAATGAGTGGACGGCATGGGTGGTGGACAGCATGATAGTGTATACCTCGAGTGGCGAGATGGGTAAAGTAACATCCAATCCATCCATACTGTATTGCCCTTCAACTTTGGTGCCAATGACAGCGGTGCCGTCTTCGAAATCAGCGACCCATGCCGATTCGACCACCGGAACTGGCATTGGGAGGCTACTGGTTGTGAAACGTTAAGGTTAAGGTCATGCCTTGAAGGTAAATGAGATGGATCGTTGTACCAGAGGTTCGAAGGCGGCGCACACAGCCCTGGGGATGAATTCCCTTCGTCGTATGCAGCGTAGCTGTGTTGTCTTTCTTGCAACCCCCATGCAGACGAGGATTCCGGAGGTGGCGGAGGAAGCGGGTCGTTAAATTCTACCCATTCGACTTGGGTCGTATCATCATCGGAGCTTTGCAATCGTTGGGCCGATTCTGTCGTTTCTGTACGCACTCTTCAGTTGAGAATTGTGATGGTTGGCAGATGGTGGGGGATATGTTCGCACCTTGTCCCGTTGGCTGCACCCATGTGCCGTCACACATGCATGCGTCGCACACACGATGGCTGCTTCCGAGAAGTCCAGGGATCTCCTTGCGGGCTTTGGAACAGTCCGAGCACACCACGTCCCCGCATGACTACATCCATATTGTGCGTGAAAGGAGTTGGCGCAACCAACACGGCCACTTGAAGTGGGGGACGTACTCGGCAATGGTGACGACGGAAATACATGCCAAAAGGCACGTGGCAGATCATGCACCCGAGCAAGCCTTCGTCTTCGACCCACCACACGGCGTACGGCTCGTCGGACTACGCACACAACTGAACTATTATTGAAACCCACAAAGCACAGTGAAAAAGTGGAAAACTCAACTCGTGGGTCTTTTGGAGGTGCCGGCACGCGGTTCCACTGCATCTCTGGCTCGCGCAAGTCCTTGTAACTAGCGTTTGCAAACAATCGAAAGCCTTGTCGAAGGTGCTTTTTTATCTTCTTTGTTGGTGACGTGACCTTGTCTTCGGACGGCGATACTTTGAAGGCGTGGGTGGGCGAGTGCAGTTTGGTCTGCATTTTCAACCTGGACGGCGACGACGATTCCATCGATGTATGCCGCTGAAAGATGGACGCGACTCGAACCGACTGTGGCGTGATCTCTGACGTTTGCTTGGTTAACAACCGCGGTGGGCTCGTCATTCTGGATGATGGCGGCTCATGCTGTGGCTGGACAGAGGAGGTTGTCTGAGACGTCGGCATGGCCAAATATGGTGTCGCCAACGAATTCAGGCGCTTTGGTCGTTACAGTATTGGTATTGCAAGAAGTGTGCAGTACACGTAGTGGGCTTAACTGTCGACTAAGATTGTATCGGTTTCACGTTCGTTTCGGTGAAAATTCCCTGATCGTGAATCTCAGCCGATATTCTCCATTGCTTCTTGAATTATAATGTGTCCAACAAGCCTGAGAGAGAGGAAGTCTACGGCAGGCAATTGTACCAGAAGCTTCGAAGAAATGCTACGATGTACAGTACCATTAACATTGTACAAGGGCAGAAGCTGTTGCTATGATGGAATTGCTTGCTATCTACTGGGGCGACAATAATGCAAGAAATAGGAAATTTATAGAGTGGAAGTCGACGTGGCGGGCAGAGGGGTGGGCGTTGTGCGGGGCTGGATGAGGAGCGCAATGACCAAAGCCCGCAAGGAGGGAGCGACCAGCGACAACATTGCGACGTTTCGAATCCAGGTTGACCATGTCGTTGATCGCTTGCTGAGATACATCAGCCCGAACGCACCACCGGCCCATAGCCATTGCCGCCGACCAAATGCAACTACGGCGACTTGTCTGACGTAGAAAATTTAAGTCATCCCATTCAGTCCCAGTGGCATGCATGGAGGTGGACGTACGACAAGGGCAGAGCTGCCTTGGATTGCTTGTTGAGTGACTGTGAGTTTGTTGATGAAGGAGCGGTCTGCAAGGTGTCCTCTGTGGAGGTTGCTGCACTGTCGTTCGTCGACGACGACGCCGTTAGGGTTCTTTCTTCGGCGATTTCACACTCTGCGCAGTTCTCGAGTGGAGGCGCGATGATAACTCTAGAAATCCACTGGAAGTTATTTCATGCAGGTGGCATAAGTGCTGGCCGTACGCAAGATTCGCTTCTTCAGCAAGGCGCTGAAGTGATTTCAAAGGAGCAATGCCTTCGTTGTTTGGCATTCTCGCATCCGATGGATCTGAACCGCCGTTGGAAGATGGACTGTAGACGACTTCGTGTGCCTCTTGGACTGTTGGAAGGGGCTGGTGGAGCTCAAACATTTGGATGATGGCGGTGTGGTCTGTATCTTCAGGAAGGTGCTCTTCGTATTCAATCGACGGCTGCGGTGTAATCTTCGACTTGTCGTTGGTTACCAATGGCTCTTGATTGAAAGGAACTTCGTCAATGGTTGTAGTAAAAGGAGGAACATCCTCCTCCTCGGGCTGTTGTTCGAACTCCTCCACATCGTTTGTCACATTCAATTCAGCAACAAACGGTCTACAAGGTAGAGATGAGTTCACAGTCACGCGTAGCATTCACTTACTCGACGACTCGTTCCTCACTGCCGTCGTCGGCTTGTGCATTGTTCGCACATTCCACCTCTGGCAATATTGTACGACATCCCCCAACAGGTTGTCGCACCGATGCATCTCTACACACCAAGCGCGTTTTCACGGGCCAAAATCGAAGCGCTGGCAGCTCACCTGTCTGGGTTGACTGGTTCGTCTTGGCCATGGATATGAATGTCATCGACATTCCACCTATCATCGGCCGCGTCAGTATCCAAAATGGAAGAATCGTGACATCACGTACATGCACTTCATAGCGCTTTCAAACGAGACGTTGTAATGGGCTTGCAACATGCGCCACATGAGGGTTCGTTGGTGTGGGCCGTAATGGGCCAATTGAGCAGTCGCTAAGTGCAAGTCTTGAGGGGCAAACGTAGTATAAAACTCTTTGATTTTCGCCAACGTATGGTCATGTTCATCTTCGCTGCCTTCGTCCTGGCCTCCCTCGTCGTTGGATTTTCCTTTTGTCAGAGTCAACCATTCTCCCACGTTGGTTCCTTCATCCCGTGGCGTCCCTGGTCGGCCGTCGTTGTCGCAATCGTCGTGGTTTGGACAACTGTCTTCCATGATATGGCTATGTTCATCGTCGTACTCTTGCGCGAGGCTTTGGCTTTGCTCGATCTTCATCAACCGGCGCCTGGTCACTGGGTCCATCCACACGCCGTTGGTCAAGCACGAGTCGCACACGCGATGCATGCCAACCAAGCCGTACACTTCGCGCTTGGACTCGGCGCATAGTCCGCACACGACATCGCCACAGCTCTACGACGACGAGTGGGTTGTCAAACGATATGCAAAAACACTACCGTGTGGAACGTACGCGGCAATGGTGACGTCGGAGGAAGAGTGTGAACCTGGTATTGCAAACCATACACCCGTCGACTGCTTCGTTACGCGTCCAGGATACGTAGTAGTCTTCCCCTGGCTAACATAATAATGTTCAGCGTACACTACAAGGAGTGTGTTTTGCAGTCACGACCTTGATTTCATGGGACGGGGCTGTGTGGAAATCGTGGAGCGCGTCGTCCGAGTGAGCCGTGGATATCGTTGAGTTGGTAATACTATTCCCTTTTAGCAACGCTGTCGCGCTCGTCCGAAGTCCTGTCGATGTCATGGATTGTCGTTGACGGGAACCACACAGTTATGTAGCCAATACTGTAATGCCATGACCGTTTCAAGATCTATAAATAGATTTTTGGATGTGACAGTTACTTTCCTAGTACCTGTACATCGTTACAGTACTTATTGTACTCATTGGAGTACTCATTTTTATTGCGGGTAGAAGTACTTGTTGTAATGTACTGTAGTATTACTGTATATTTAATTTGTGAGTGCTGACTGTGAGTACGAGTTATGTACTGAAGTCCGAGAGGTGCCGTGGCGAGGATTGAGCCCGAATTGTGCACTACCTGGTGGCACTGTCAGGGATTTTCATGTTGTCTATTCTTGGGGGGAAAAGTGGCAGGCACCTTAGGCCGTGCGAGATCTGTGTTCATTGCTGTATGCTGTGCACATACTATAGGTACTAGTAGTGTAATGTTTAAAGCTCATCTGCATTCAAATTCGCAACCACCAGTCATTTTTTCTCCGTTCGGAAAGCCAAAGAGACGGCGAATCCACCAATGAGTGTACCGGTACTTGTATCTACCTAAGCCGCGACTGTCTGCAGTCGTCATTGCTGATACTGTGCACAAATTCATCAGTACGTAGGTTTTGAGTACTATCATTAGGTACCTCCACACAGTACATTTTGTACCACACAACTCTTGGGGATGTGGGGCTGCAACGAGTCGATCCCCTGGTAGCTGTAACACGTGTGATACAGCTCCTGTACTTCGAAGCAGATGGGCGTCGAGCTTTGAGCATTGGGGGGGGCAAGAGAAGTTCACCACAATCACAGACCAATGTGAGGTCGATTTATCATTTGGGTCATCGTATGCCTGCATTGCATGTCATTGGCATCATCACTAACGCCGTCCCACCTTCCTCGTTGGTCGAGTTTGCACTTCAAATTTCGAATTTTCAAACGTGACAGTGCTGGAATCCACCAATCTGCGGCCGAGAAGGACCAGTCACTTGTAACGATACAGTGCGGTACTTCGAAGTTTTCCCCCTCGCAGTTCATTTAATTCAATTGGAATACAAAATGCAAGTTATTTTATAAAAATGGCTTCATGATACAGCCACCACCCACTGTTGAGACACTGGGTTAGGGACGCCAAATGCCTGCCGACGGCGCAAGCCATCATCTCCTACGGTCTTAGCCACGTTCGGAAGTTCGCACAGTCGTAGAAAGGCTGTCGACACCACTATCTAACGAAGTCATCAAGGCCATCGCAGGCCATAGAAGGCCACGACGTTGTGAAGTGCGAAGGACCGCAGAGGACACACTGTAACCGTGAGCGCTAGTGCAAGGGACCGGAACGTTGGTCGCGGCTGATATATTTATTCCAGGTTACGATTCTATCTTGCTGTTTGTATGGTGGTCGTGCCTAACTTGGTTTCACTTACAATAAAATATGAGTCGCAGTTTGGTCATAGAAAGTAGCAACGTGGTCGTTTCATTGTGTGACTTGGCTCGCAGACATCGTCGTCGTCGTCGTGGTCAGTTAGGTTGATGGAAGATCACCACCACCATCATCACAGCGGTGCCGTGGAGGCCAAGACCGAGACCGAATTGCCGCCGTCACAACATCATGGCGGTGATGGCTCGTCGTCCGTCGACGGCAGAGGTAGTAGCGACGGCGCGTCGTCGACATCGTTCACGTGCAAAGCCATAGCTTGTGAGGTGGCGGTGACCGCTCCAGACACCACTTGTAGCGTCCACGCCGCTCGTCCCCGTCGCAACCGTCCTGCGTCAGCTCGAGCAAGCGCCGCTCCCACGTCGCCGCCTCAAGTGCCGGCCAAGAAGCCCTCGTCGTCGGGCCCAAACAGCCGACCCAAAGCGGCGCTGCCCCAGACCTTGGACGCCCTTCCAACCGCGACGATTGAACTGAGTGGCGACGCGTCGGCTCAAAAGTGTTCGTACCACGATTGCCCCAACCGAGCCAAAGTGAGCCAGTCCTACGGCGTGTTTTGCAATCGGCATGCGGTTGTGTTCCCGTGTGGCTTTCCTGGCTGCCGGGACAAGGCCCCGACGAATGGCACCCGATGTGCCAAGCACCAAGAGCAAGGCACGACGATGCTGGACGAGGCGTTGGCCGTGCGATCCCAGAGCATCCCCGTGTGCCGGACGAAGGGGTGCTTCAAGAACGACCAAGGCCGGGGGTTCTGTCGTGGTCACGAGAAGCTTATGATGGCCACGGGGCAGCTGCCCCATGCCATCAACAAACGCCGACTAAACAGCGCGTACACCATGTGCTGTTTTCCCGGATGCGGCAAACATTCGCAGCGAAACCACCTGTGTCGCATCCACGGCAACGACTTGATCAAGCAGGCTCAACAGCTCGTGGAAAACCAACAGACGACGCAAACGTTTGACGAAGCACTCGCGACGCTGCAGCGCGAGTTGAGACGGTGCACGCACCCCGACTGCGATAAGAACGCCCAGCGCGACCGCCTCTGCACGACGCACTATCACTTGCGCGGCCAGGCGGAGAAGGGGCTAGACATCCCGTCTTTGGCGCTGCACTCGTCCGACACGTCGAAAGAAAAGGTGCTCAAGTTCTGCTCCGAGCCCCAATGCACGCAGGCCGTGTATTGCAACTGGCTGTGCCAACCGCACTACGAGCAGCGGGAAAAGAAATCCGGCAGCAAGCAAGCCGCCTCCAAACTAAGTGCCCACAGCAATACTGGCTCGGGCAGCTCGTTGAAGCAGCAACCTTCCGGCAAGCTCAAGCCCGACTACTTGACCAACAACCCACTCGCCACCCCTGGTGCGTCCAACGCTGCGTCCGCCTCGTCGGGCATGATCGATCTTCTCGACCACCACGCTAGTCAGCAACAACAAATACAGCAACAGCATCAGCAGCAGCAGCAGCAGCATCATCTTTCGCAACAATCACGGGAACAACACCCCCACCAGCTGTACGCCGACGAATTGAGCTTACACGACGACTACGGAAAGAAACCCACCGATCACCCCAATCACCCCCACCACCATCAGCAGCAGCAACAGCAGCAGCATCCATCGGACCACCGCCACCAACAGCCTGCGTCCAATACCTCGACGTCGTACTGGGACCAGACTTCGTCGTACCAGCCGACATCGGCGTCTCGCCACCAACAACTCCACCACAGCCACCCCCTGGCATCGTCCTATCCTCGGTACGGCTTCATCGAGTACAACGAGCCGTCGGCCGCCGCGTTTTTCCAAGACGCGGCCGCGCCGTATCCGTCGTCGCGCGCGTCGTCTACGTGTGCGAATCCGTCGTGCTCCCGCCAAGTGCTGGGCAAAGGCGTGTGCGAGATGTGTCTGGGGGTGTCGCCCCACGTGCACTTTCCCCTGTCCACGTTTGCATCGTCGTCTTCGTCGTCGTCGTTCGATGCCAAACCACAAGGACCCCATCCTTCCCCCCCGCCACCGCCTCCCCCGTCGGCATCGGATCATTTTGCGTGGCCCCCGCCGCATGCCAGCGGGTCGTTTGCGTACGCCGACTCGTCGTCGGCCAAGGCAGGTGCAGCCACCACGCCCCCCAACGCGACAGCGTCGTCGTTCTCACCGCCGACCCGGGCGTGCAACTTTGACGACTGCCAAACCGTAACCAAGGCCCCGCTGTGCCTCTTGCACTCGAACGCGACGCTGTGTGTGGCCCCCCACTGCGAGGAAATGGTTGCCGTGCCTGGCTTGTGCACGGACCACGCCCTCGACAACTCGTGCGCCGTCCCCGGGTGTACTGTGGCCATCTTGGGCTCCAACCCCACCACGTGCGTGCGCCACGCGTCCGCCCCTCGTTGCGCCCACTCGCAGTGCTACAAATACGCGACCAAGGCGAGTCACTGCGTGCTGCACGATGGCCCAGTGGACCACTGCAAGCTCTGTGCTTTGTACGACATGGTGTGTCCGCTGCTGGGCAACCACCACCACCACCAACACCACCGAAACACATCGTTGGCCAAGGAAAACAACGCCCACAACAACACGGCCGCGTCGCCACACTTTACCACGCTCAGTGGACACAAGCTGTCGTTGTAACGTGTCCAACATCAACATGTATGTGATTTTAATGCAAAAAAGAAGACGACTTTTGTATACCAAGTCAATGTGCAGGACGGGTCGACGTGTTTGATGCAGGGGGGGGAGAAATGTGATCGTACGACTGTAAGTTAGTGGTTTAGGAGCAAGCATATATATATATATATATATATATATATATATATATATATATATATATATATATATATATATATATTGACCCCTCGACAGATGTATCCGTTTGTCCTAATGCTTGATGTACGTCCTGTAACTCCTCTGCCAGTAAACAGTAGCGAGCATTCTTGGTCGACACTCACAAAGTGGATATCGAGTTGTTGACATTATTAACGTTATATCGTTGTTTTCGACGGTGTACTTACGTCTCAGTGGTTCCCACTTGTATCTGGAAATGGAGTCTTGACAACGACATCCAAGATATAACGAAAAGGTATTGTGAATTCGCTATAAACTTGCAAAATTCGCCTGGTTTGTCTAGTCATCAATATTGAATCTCGCTCGAGTTTTGATTGGTTGAATATACTTGTCCATTCTGCAAGAGCCAATCAAATCCACTAAAAAATGGATTAGCCAATAGCGTCGATTCGTGATTCGATTCGACGGGGTCTGGAAATTCGTATCGAATCCACAATAGTTTAATTCTGTTTGCGTCGTATGTAATTACAGCATCAATACTGTATGACGTGGGGGTGGGGGATGTTGACGATCTTTGTCGTCCTGTGGTGTGTGACTTGGCGGGTGATTTGCTTCGTCGGGGGGTGACATCATCATCACCACGGCCGGGCCAAACATGAACCGCAGCAACGACAAATACGTGGGCTTGATGTGTTCCGGGCGTCGCGACAGAATCACCGACATGGACACGCAAAAGAACAGCACCTACAACCCCTCTGAAAATATATATCCCTTTTCCGAATCAACCAAAGGCAAGTTAGCATATATATATAAATATATATATATCCTCTGCATCTGGATTTCGTACGTCAAAGTGTCGAAGACATCGGGGGACGGCGACGGTTTTGTGCTGCTTGACCATCGCCCACAGCATGTCGAGGCTGCGTACGGCTGTGTACAGCATCAGCTCGTTGCGGCGCTTGGGGTCTTCGCAAAATAAACTCAACCCCGCGACAAACTACCATACATATATTTATATATATGTCCATAAATATATATATATATATGTGTCGAAACAACATGTCAATAACAACAACGTACGCCGCCCCCGAGTGCCGACAGTGCATAGTCTTCTTGGCAAATGTTGCGAGCAGCGCAAAGAAACACTTTGACCAGCGCCTAGAATATCCACAACATGTACATCCACGTATATTGTCAAGTCGGTTCGTATTATAATTGGAGTAGTCGCCATAAGAATAATCGAATAGACTTGGCAAATGGATTGAACTAGCCAATCAAAATCCATTCTAAACCCCCCGTTTACAAGATTTCTGAAATTGTTCAGCCAATCAAGACGTTTTCTAAGAAAAAAACTGTTGCACATTCAACTCACTGTACTATAGTGAATACAAGATATATCGCAAAGTAGTTCATTCAAAACGGTTTCACTTTTGAACAGTCCGAATTTGTGTGAGAAGGACAATATCCTGTCAGTCTTGGGATTCATATGACCACCAAGGCGGCGTAGTATTGTCAAATCGAAACTGGAGCCCTCACCAGAATCGAATGTACTGAGAGAATGACTAAGCCAATCAAACCACGTTCTGCTGCTGAGTTTCTGCCAATCCAAACGTTTGACCCTTCCGCATTGGGCAAAACCACACAAATACGAATAGTTGTATACTAGTAGTATAGTATTTTTTTTCTACAAGCTGAATTTGAAACAAATAGATTCGAAAGCTATTGGGCAAATTGACTCCCAAGTCCAAATGTAGGTGAAATGCACAATATGTATCGGATTTAGAAGGGTCGAACGACTACCGGACGACGAGCATGTATGTACCTGGTACGAGGACAAGAACGCGGACGACCGGAAGGTAGCAAAAGCGGTCTGGGAGAGGGTCGTGGCTGGCGTGGCCACCAATTGGCGGTGCTTGAACAGCAACAACGGTGTAAAGTGCACGGGAATGTACAAGCTAGCGGCGCGCACGACGCCGTCCGTGAGCCAGTCCTTGACAGTGTGCACTACACAAGATTCCCTATATCCATATTGTCAAGGCGATTCGAAATTGGAGTGTTTGGATGCTCAATCGAATGAGCAGAATCACCAAATCAACACACAACCAAAGATCGACCAATCAAAACCCAGAACACGAATCAAGTAGCCAATCAAATCCACTCTTCGCCCAATTCAACATCGAAGTAGTGTGTGAATGAAACTAGTGCGATTATACCATCTTTACATACAAAAGTCCGTACAAAGAATCGTTCGATAGATTTGGCAAAAAATCAGCACAAAAGTCAACCAAATTTTGGGCAAAACGACAATACCATCCATCAGCAAGTAGTATTGCTTTGGACATAGCTTAAGTATAGAAAATTGTATGAACTACTAGATGGTACCAAGCGACATCGATACATGCTGAAATTAACACAAACGACGTCTGAAGCAATACAGTTGGTACCGGTGAAAGTGGGGCTGGCAAGGTGTGAACTCGACGAGTTGATTTGTCACAGCGTCAATCTCGCCGCGGTACCGACGTCGCAGGACATAATCCGTGCCATGGTGGGTCAACTTGCCTGCGTTTAGGATAAAGTTGTAGTAGCTCTAAGTGTTCAATAGAATCAATATCAAACAGGTGCAACGCCGTCGCATCGAACACTCCAATATTACTAGTAGTCGTAGTAGTAATCATAGTAGTAATAGTAGTATACCTAACTATCCCACAAGCCAGAATCATGCTACTTTGAAGTACTTTGAAGTACTGCATGTGCGAGTGTTGTTGCCATGGACATTCATATGAATTCTAATATTGTCAATTTGATACAAATTTGGGGAGGGGGTGCAATCGAATCGCGCCAACCAAACCCATTCACAATCGATCTGATTGGTTGAATTTCATTGAGAAGGTTTTGATTGGCTAATAATGTTGAGCTCATCTGAAGTAGCCAATCACATCGATTTAATTCCAACGAGAAACCATGCGACAACACGAAATTTCACTCGAAAGCACAATAAAAATACTAGTATACCCACATTAAATGTGAATAAATGTAAAAGAAGAGAAAACGTAGCCCCATCTAGTACATATGGCCGCCCTACATGTGTGTATGTAGGGCGGCCATACAATTTACCTGCTTTAGCACGTGCAATACGTTTCAAGACTACTGCTTACCTGGGGCAGCAGGCGCGGGTTGTAGGCGGCGGCGTAGATGATGGGACCGTTGGCCAACGCAAACAGAATCTCCGTCGTGTACTTTGTCAGTACCGGATGTTTGCGGAGGAGCAAGTCGTCCAAGCCAAGCCTGGCCTGCCACGGGGCATGGCGAAGGTAAATGTCGAGCATGCGAATGAATATGTAGAGGGCGATCACAGGTCGACGGGACGGCGTGTCCAGAAACAGGCTCAGGCCGCTCACGGCGCCGGCAATGGCTTTGTGCGTGGCATCGTCGGGGGCACAGGGACCGCGCACGTAGTTTAACAGGACTTCGGTGCCGCGGAATGAACCGACGAGGGCGCCGACAAACCCACCGAAGCGGAGCGTGTCGCTCTGAGACAAGAGTCGCAGCGCGTCCGCGTACGAGTTGGTGTCATCGACGCCCCACTTGCGAGAGGCAAGTAGCACTGCCGTGAACGCCTTCGCGCCATACGCCAGGACAAATGCGCGGGCACCGGCTTTCAACGCACCCCCGAGCTCGGACAGTTCGGTGGCGTGCGACCCATCTTTTGACAACGGTCGTCGACGGATTGGTGTTGCTGCTGATGTCGATGCAAGAGGATGCGACGGCGGAGAGGGAGGTAGCGAGTGGTCGTGATACCGACCTTGTTGCATCTGAAGGTTGTGTTGCTCAAGCAGCTCCGGTGTGAGCGATTGGACGGGCACTTCACACGATGCGTCGTGGTCATCGCTGTCGATGCCAAGGCCGACATCTTCATAGTGCTGTGACTCCATGTACTCCGTGTGCTTGGTCTGGGTCTCATGAATCAAAGCTGCTTTCTGCGCATCTTCACCAAATACCGCCGAGTACACGCGTTCCATGTGATTGATATATATTGCTTCAAGGATGAAGGATCGAGTGTTGTTGCGTCAAACTCCTGATTTATGATACCTTCTTCCTTATTTCAAGCTTCAAACTGCCGGATTGGGTTTAATTTCGGATTTTCGCTCACATCAAAGAAATAATTAGGACTATGATCACAGTTTTCGACTAACGTTAGTATTAATACTGTATTGTGGTTACTGTAACGTACTACGTATTAAAAAACACACGCGTATATTGTCTAACAGTAAATTGGAGCCCTCAGAGAACCGCCTAAGCCAATCAAATCACGTCATGTCGAATTTCTGCCAATCCAAACGTTTGATTCGGCCCAGTACCTCCGTATTGGGCAAAACCACATATACACTAATCATTGTATTGTATAGTTTGTACAAGCTTAAATGAGATCAAATGACTCGCGAGTCATATCATCAAATAGCATTAGAATCCCAAATTTGGGTGAAACTACTTCGAACAGGCCATAAGGGACTGTTCCCAGTCTATATTTTTAGCAAATGAAAAAGTTGTTCCAAGTACAGTTTCCTACTTTTTTACCTCTTTTTGTTTAAGGGGCAGTTCCAAGTACAGTAGCATTTAGGTTTTTAGGGCAGTTCCAAGTAGATTGCATACAACAATTAAGTATAAAAAACATACGTATTAAAACCATTCTACAATCAAAATTTGATAATACTTGTCAGTACTATTAATAGTAATTTGTATAATAATAAGGGTGCGTCTGGTAACATTTCAAAAATAATATTCCACTTTCCGCCAAAATGGGATAAACGAAAAATGCCATTTTCGATACGGAGGTAAAAGGACCATTTTTTAATATGGCGTTTTGGACTTCCTCAAAGTGTAGATCCCACTTGAAATTCATATATTTGGGTTAAAGCTCTTCAAGCAAGACATGTTTCAAGTCTTATCAGATTTTGTGAATTCGGCCCCAAAATGTCGTTTTGGGCCAGAATATTGTACTACGTAGTAATTTTACATGTTACCAGAGGGCCCTAAAACATTGAATAACAGCAAATAAAACACGTATTAATATGAGTTGTACCTATTACTATTATTACCAGTGTCCTACTGATACTGGTAACCTATTTTAACAGTAAGCTTGTAATAAGCTTAACGTTACGCAGTTTGGCATAATTCCACTGTATCACGTAGCGTACCAAAACCTCTACCGTGTATTCCTGTAATATCTATACGTACTAGTATAACGTTACAGTTAGTGCCATCCTTAGAACAGATAAGAATTATCAGAACTTATTGATGAGAGCAGTGAATATAATTGATCATCATTCCTCTTTTCTTTCTGGGATAGATTCCTCAATATTGGTAGTATGATACTCCGTAGTACTAGTATTAATAACGTTACAGTCCTATTAATAATACCTCCGATTGGAAATGATTGATAGGTTTACCGGTTACACGTACAATTATTATTATATTATACAGGTATTATCATATTTGCTGTAGTACAGGTAATATAGATCTCCTCCACCCAAACCTCTACATATAACCAGAAAAGTCTATAACCTACTTCGAGGTATACAGTACTAAGCTTACAGTTAGATTAGGTTTACAGATATTATACGGAAGCACAGTGAAACTTGAGCATCATGCCTGATCGGTTTTGACCATAACAAGATATTCGAATTATTCTAATTAGGACTCTCGAAGGAGTAACATCGGATTTCTAGTGAAATTCTCTACATCGAAGTATAATACCCAGTATTATCAAGGCAATAACCTATTTTGACTGAGATACAAGTGGTCAAAAACCTCTTCAAGTACTTCGAGGAGTTATAGTACAAGTTACGCTGGAAACATTCGCCAGACTTTTTGTTCACTATAACTTGCACAACTATATGCATACCATGTAAATAACTTAGGCCACATGTAACACTTCCCCGTTCCTACTTGATCGTGGTGAAGACACCGGTCATTTCAATCTCGTCGTCCGAGCTGTCGCTGGTGCGTTCGCCTTCGGGCTGTTCAACGGCGCCAGCAGTCGCTGAGGTCGTCCCATCAGCATGCAGATCGTCGAAGTCATCAGACACAGCAGAGTAGCTGCGATTGCTGTCCTTGTCGTGCAAAAAGCTGTCAAACGTGGCCGGAGGGCGCACCAGTTGCTTTTGTTTCGTGATATCTTCATCAAAGTCGTCATACATATCTTCTTGCTCTTCCTGCGGGACCGAGTATCGCTGCAAGGATGAAAACTTGGACGCCGGCGCCGCCGTGAGGGTGCTCGACGGAAGCAGCGCGCCAGCGGACGCTGCATGCACGAGCGGACGATGCGCAGAAGAGGGATATGCAGCGGGACCATTCGACAATGACGTCGACGTTGTGATGCTCCCGCGCAGACTCGACATGGGCGCCGACGTTGAGCGAGGAAAGTTGCAGAAGCTTGCAGCAGTCGCGTCGCTCCGGGTCGAGCTGGGGGTGGTTATGGTATGTCGTGGCATGTCTCGGGGGATTTGATTCTCGGGCAAGATGGTGGCATGCCGCAAGAGGAAGCGCAGGACAAGGGTGATCACTTGGCCGCCGCAGGTCGGGCATTTCGGCGACGGGTTGAACACCTTGGTCACAACCATCGAGATGAAGTTGCGGAACGCTTGCATACGGTAGTTGATGACGACTTTGGATTTTGCCGAGAAGAAGTGCTTCTTGGGGAATTCAAACGCAGCGACGGCCTTGGCAATGTTCATGCACCGAGGACATGTCGGCATGGCCTCGAATAGATCCAAGAGGTTGTCGCGGAACTCGAGAAAGTCATTGTACCGACGCTTTGTCTCTTGGATCACGTTCGTGGAGCCGCGGCGAACCAAGATGCGGTAGTACGTGATGTTGTCGATCAAACTCGAGTTGAGAATCCACGTCTTGATGTTCACATCGTCGAGGTTCAAGGATGGCGACGAGGACATTCGCGGGGACGCAGTTGACATGAACGAGCTACGCGGTGTGGAACTGGTCTTCATGATGCTCTCTCTCGTGGGTGCTTCTGATGGCGGAGGAGTAACTGGTGGCCTGTGAGACGTTCCAAGTCCGTGACTTGTCTTGATGTGACTGCCTTGCAATATTTCAACGCAACAGAAGCCGCCAATTCCAGAAGGTGCGTTATTTGTCAAGTAAATCTCCTAAACAAGGCATTTGTATGCATGCCGGTTTTGGCATCTCATCTCTCCCATCATCATCTGAGATGTGTCGCCAGAATATCGGTGGTGATTCCAAAAGGCAACATTTTCTTGGAGATATTGCATAAAAGTACGTGCCTTAGGCATGGCGTTGGCTGGTCAATAGGCCAAGAGCGCATAAGTATGATTCAATGCACTGGTTTGTGGTGAATACATACTGACAAAAGGTGCGACTTTGGCTTGGTGCTACCAGTACCACCACGTGGCATTCTGTCCAAGCTGAACAAATGTACGTCAACATACATACGTACACTATCGTACATGATCGGTACATACAGTAGTAAACCCTGTCAAATGTAAGTCTATTTCGAAATACGTACGCAGATTAGTCGTACAATCAGTAGTATCGATCTATCTATTACTGTAGGACAGTACTCTGCCGCTGTCCAACGCTATGGTTGTGGACGTAGAAATCACTCTCTTTCGTGGGTGTGCGTGTATAAGCTTCACATGAAGTGGCATGCAGGTTCCCCAGCGTGCCGTGTATATGAGGTGGTGGTATCGATGGTTGATTAAGGGGGAGAGTGTTACCGGTAACGTTAGTGATATTTCACGGACGTGGCACTCACACCATGCGCAACGCGCGTGACACAGTGAATCCTCGATTTTGCACACCCTGGTATAAACGAAAAACCCATGAAAGGTAATAGAGTATTCACCTTGGAGGGAATGTTGAATGGCAGAATAGCAAAAGTTCTGTGGTTGACTGTGCTGCACTCCACCACTTGCCTTGTCAATACAGGCTAGCGATTGACAGCTGCTTGAATGGTTATAACATATCTATGAAAAAAAGATATCCTACTTGCGGGTACAAGACGTTGAGGGAGGGTAAGAACACCCTGTTGGCGTCGTGGCGCTTGAGTTTAAACGTGGGGGTGAGCAGGTCGTTGTTGGAATCCCGAACGAATTGGCTAACTTGACCACAGTGTCCACTTCCGGCACGACGATGCCCACCAGCACCGCATGCAAACTGTCGCCATAGATTGCATTGGGTACGGCTCAGTAATATTATCACTTTGAGCTAGTGTACTTGTTTCATGCAATTACTGATTCGTTTTAACATAACATATGCTGTATAATACTTTCAATATGTGATGTTTTCACAAGTATTTCCTTGAATAGTCACACTACGTAGTTCTTTCATAGAACCTCCAATATTTCATAACCTTTGTTGGCATTTATATTACACGTTCCACAGGTTTTCCCCCCTGGGTTTCAGGGTTCTTGAGGTATTGAATTATATTTCGAAGTACAGTATACGAAACCCAAGATGTCTCAGATCGACAATAATTAACAAAATACAGAAAGCTACAAAAATCAAAATCATGTTCAAATAGGATTAGGTTGCGCCACTTCTGTCGGTGGTGCTAGCAGGAATGAGGGGGATTAGACGACGGACACGCTGTTGATGTGCCCAAGTTCGCCGTCGAGGATATGTGCCAGCGTTGAAAACTCTTCGTCTTCGCACACGGAGGTTGGAGCCGTCGACGGCGAAGGTGGCTGGGGCCGAGGCACAAGGGCAGCCAGCGGTATTCGCTGAACTTGGACCACTTTAACGATGGTGCGTCCTTTGTAGCATTCAATTTTGCTCGCCGAACGACAATACTCGACGAAGAAGGCCCGTGGGGTCAAGGAGTCGGCAATCGCGGTCATGGTAAATGCGCCGTTCATGGACGTTGCGCCGTCCAAAAGGAATGCTTTCGTCAAGTCAAATGCAGCACCACCGCATAAGTTGCATTTGGGCGTGGACGTGAACGTATGTGACATCACGTTGGCCATGAAGCGCGAGAGCTGGAGATTCCGTTGCACGATTACACCGTTCAAGAGATGGAATAGCTTCTTTGGAGGAAATGGGAATCGATCCAACATGCGCGAGTAGCTCACGCAGCCTGGACATCGATGTCTGGCAAATTTGATGCACATGTTCAGCTTGTTTCGAAGGCTGAGAAACTCAGAGTAGCTGTGCTCGACAGCCCACTTCGCCCGAGTACCTGAGTGCAGAGCGTTCATGACGTACATGGTCTTGCCTTGTCGGTTGCACTGATCGACGATGTACAGCTGGATTGAGGACACATCTGAAGGGCGCAGGACGTCTGACGTTATCTGCATGTTGTTGCCAAGCACCGAAGACGCACGAGTGAGTGCCACAGCGCTACAAGTGGCTGGCCTCAGAAGATGGAGGTCGGTCTACCACTACAGTGGGTGGTGGGGTATATTTTTGACCCCATCGGTTCGAACGATTTGATTGGTGGCATATTTTTACATATCCATGCTGATTGGTTCAATTCCTAGAACGAGAAATGGCGAGCCGTTGAAAAGATCGTTTGGCTGTTAACCTTGACAGGGCATATATACGTACTACATGCATGAAAGCGGTGGCGAGATGGGGATGGGACGGACGTACAGTAAGCTTATTGGATCACATGAGTGAGACAAAGTATTGCTCAGTGCATAGGAATGGACGGGTCCGACTTCGTGAGGTACCGTCATGACGCACTGCGACCTATACGTATGTAATAGTGTAAACTATAGCTCAACACTATAAAAAGTACACGGTTTTGGTATCTTGGTGTTTGTATTGGTCATCGCTGATTGGCGGATCTAAATCTTCGACGGGAACATCAAGTGTTCGATATTTTGGTTTGTTTACAAACCTCAGGTGCACGCAATCCATACCTTTGAAACCTTGGCTCACAGTCCAACACGAAGATTGATGGACCGAAGGCTCGTGTTCGCACCAGCGGGATGCGACGATAGCATGTATCTTGACGCAGATTGCTTGCTATCGCCGCCACAATCACCGCCACCATCGATTTTGCATGAGTTTGCTTTCCAGGACAAGCTAGACACTTCCTTGCAGTGGCATACCTTGGACGATTTCAAGCTTAATGTGATCGTCAACGTGAACTTGGACTCGATTCACCTCGTTCTGTCCCATCCAGTTTCGCTGACGTCATCAGAAGAATCGTCCTGGACTACTATCCAACATGCCCTTCCGTCAACACCACCTCCCACCGATGCTACCTTGGTCCAAAATCCCCAGCAAAATTGTCAGTTTGCGAGGTGCCAGCACCCCGCCAAAGTCGTACATGGGTATGGCTTCTATTGCAACCGCCATGTCGTGAGCATTCCTTGTGGGTTTCCACGGTGCCGTGACAAGGCTAACATCGCATCCAACATGTGTCTCAAGCATGCCGACAAGTTGGACGCTGCCGAGCTCTCGCCGCGGTCTCAATCCACGCGCACGTGCCGCACGGATGGGTGCTTCAAGGTGCGGCAAGGCCGCAGACACTGCACGGCTCACGAGAAGCTGTTGATTGCGATGGGGAAACTGCAGTGCAAGCAGCGCGACAACATGACCATTGCGTTCACCATGTGCTGCTTTCCCGAATGCACCAAGCACGCCCAGCGCAACCGGTTTTGCTGCAAACACGGCAAAGAACTGCACGTGCAGGCCCAAGCGATGGTTGACCGGGGCACATCGACTCACTCGTTTGATGAAATCCTCACCGCCATCCATAAAACCCTGCGGCGGTGTCAGTATGACAGATGCGAGAAAAACGCCCGGTACAACCAACTGTGCACGACACACTACCACCTAAAGCATGGCCGCCCGTCACGATCACCGCACATCGTCGCTGTAGATACATAGTAACATGCCACGTGCCGCTCAAGGCGCCGAACATTTATGTCCCGTAGCCTGTAGTCTACATAACCAGGTCTAATATATCATATAATAGTTGTAGCTCCATCAAGAATGAACGGTATCTACTACCGGTAGCCAAGTGATGCTGAAGTATTGCAGAAGTGATACATGCATGAAATACCAGTATTCCCACGTTCGCCATATACAAAAGTTTGCATACGTGGATGATGTATACCGCTATACTAAATAAGTACTGTCAAATGAAGTCCTTCTAGGTCGAGTGACGGATTGAAGGCTGCTACACGGGGGGTTTCACTGGCGTCGACAATGTCGCAGCGGCTTTTGCGTGTCGTTTGGCGGCGCCGAGTTTGCCCCAAACCCCCAATTGGTCAATTTGATCAATCCGCCGGCGTTCCAGCGCCTCGACGTACTAATGGGAGGTCAACTTACGTATCGTGAATGAGTAGTGGATCCAATATGCACATGGATACAATGAGATTGGTGCAACTTGCACACCTGCGGAAACGTCAACGTCATGACAAACTCGTCGTCCCGCAGGCGCTTGCCAAATAATGCTTCCATTTCCGCTTCCATGTGGTTACCATACTTCAAAAACAACATATGCATGGCATCGTCCATCGAGACCTATTCTCGTATTGCATCTACTGCGTGATGCTGTATCATGACCATGTATATATATATATATATATATATATATATATATACCTTGCCGCTGCAGTCGCGGTCGTACATGACAAAGCACGTGATGTGGAAGAGCAACGTCGGCTCGAGATACGTCTTGTCGTGTTTGCACCGCAGGAACGACCGCTTGTACTCGTCCCACGACACGGCGCCGTCCAGCCCGTCGTTCACTTCCCACACCATATCCTCCACTTCCGCCGCCGACACGGGCATGCCCAACCTCTCGAGCACTTCGGCCAGCACGTCCTTGGAGATGCGGTGCGTGGCGAGCCGGTCGTCCTGTCCGCCGGCTACATCCGTCTCGTCATCCACGCACTATACTTGGAGGGACGCACCGTGCAATTTGTGTCGTTCAGCCAAGTACGCCGCTTTGCACTCTTCCAAGCGTTTGCCTTCGCGGTGGTGTCGGTCGCGGGTCTTGGCGTCCACAACGCTGTCACTCAATGACGCGTGATACAGCTCGGCTAGCTTGGCCTCGACCACCTACACCTTGAGCTCGTAAAGCGGCCAAAGACAACGTGTCTGTTGGGTAGTGATTGCTATGAGTTGGACGGACCTGCAGTTTGCGTGCCAACCGCTTGTCGGGAACGTCAATCGTCAGAATACGAAAGACTCTCTGCAATTGCATGTGCTCCTCCAAACTCTCGTGGTCTTCAGCTGCCATGATCTCCTCCGACATAAGAAGTGGAAACACTGAAACCCGAACGAAACTGTAACTGGAAATATTGTAACTGATAGGTAACTGCTACCTGTCCATCTGTAGTACAGTAGTACAGTACTACGCAACTATTTCAAAGCGTGTTGGCGTCAAACGCGACGTTGGTCACATTCGAGGCGTGGAAGTTAGACTTGGATTTCTACTTCGTTTTCCAGGTCGCCCTCGTCCCAGTATGGCGCTGCGTGACCAAATCCCCGTCGTCGTCATCATCTCTAGTTCCATCTTCCTCCGACGATGCATCGTTCGCTGAAGGCTCCTGGTTGGCTTTGGAACAGCTTGTCGGCCCTGATCTCAACGCCTGGAGCATGCGGTTGACGGTTTTCTTTTTGCGGGTCTTCGCCTCGTCTTTGAGGAACAGTGTGTATGCGGGGGGGGGGTAGTTCGTACGCGAACGCTGCCAGCTGCTCCGTGTCGAGCGGTCGCGTCGAACATGCCGTTGCAGGTAGACTCCACCAAATGCCCATTCACTAACTACCCTTCCAAACTAATACATGTCATGACTTCCACTCAGCCAATGTTGAAGGTGCACTTGCTACGCATTATTCTACCTCTGCACTTGCACTTGGGGTTCGTTGGTCTTAGTTGTTGAATTCCACTTCGACTTTTGCGATGCGCTTTTCCAACATCGAGGCTAAGTCCGGCGCATCGTTTAGGCAAAAAAACTCCGCGCGGTTGTCTGGCGTGGATAAATTCAGCAAAATTACTTGCGCAATGTTAGGATAGGCGTCACTTGGGGCCACCATCGCCTTTCGATTGCCGAACTCGTCCGAGAAGCCCTTGTCGTACTTGGTTGCACATACCACCAGCACATTTAAGCGCTTCGGCTCGGCTGCACACCCCTCGAACATGCGATTGAACTTGTCGCATTCACTCGCAAGGGTACCTTGAGAGACCTTGGCGGTTGAGTAGTTTTTCACGGCAAGACCCAGTGTCAAGAGCACGTCATCCACCTCGACCACAGTTCCTTGCCACGCAATACAGCAGTTGCTGGCAATTTGGTCCAACGAGATCAGTTTTCCGCCGGGATCTTTGACTTGAGCTGTGAGGTTCGTCGATTCTCCACACTTGATCACCGTCAGCATCTCCGTCACGACCTTCTTGTATTTTCTCAATTCGCTAACAAACAACGCTTGGTTTTCAATCTCGACTGGTGCATGCATGGTACGCCATGAGTTCCGCATAAGATTGACACGTTGTGAACGCCATCAGGAGGGACCGCGGGTGACCACACGTTTGCTGAAAGAGGTGCTGGGCCACCGCCTCCACTTGATCGTCCTCCAGTCCATAGGCACCTTTGATCGTGGCGGTCCCGTCAAGGTCGACAAATGTCTTGGCCATGATGGTCTTGATCGGACCTTGCCGAAGGAGGCGAAGCCTTAGCCGACAGAAGATTGTGAACGGGCTGGCCTGAATCTTCACTTGGGTCGGTATTTTCCCAACAAGGCCAAGGAACGGGCCTCGGCCAAGCAGCACCAACAACATGTTTGGAATCAACAGCCAGTTTCCAACAATGGCGCGGCAGAACGCCATGAGACGATCTCGACTCTTCAAATCGGTCCACGAGTCGCATGTAAACGCAGCGCCAATCTCATCGAGCGCAATGAACAGCGGACCCACTTCGTCAGTCAACAGTTCGAGGAAATCAACGACAGACGGCGGTGGAGTCGACAGAATCGCCGGCGGCACCTCAAACATGTCCCGGAGCTGTCTGACAAGCAAATGAATCAGTACAGCGTCGAACGATGACTCGACCAACGCTCCACTCTTGAACACGAGACGCACGGTGTGGCATCGCATCAGAGTTTTATGGAAGTCGGTGGGCTTGTCGAGATCCTTCCATGCGTCGCGGCACCGTTGGACGTATTGATCTCCAAGCGATGACTTGCCCAACCCACGACGTTATCGGCAAGTGGAATAACCCAATCAAGGCCACGACCACACACGGCGCGGATGTATGTGTGTCGATGGATCTCTTGAAGTTGCTTCACGGCATCGTCTCGATCGACGAAAAACATATCGTCGTTCAACAGGCAAAAGGCAGGTGGAACGTCAGGCTTCCACGTCGCTTGTGGTGGTTGGGCGTGGTTGGTTCCCACAATCGAGCCGCCAAGTCCAACGCCACTTGAGTCCACCTTGGCCTTCTTCGACGGTGGTTCGGACGGAAGGGCCACCAGCACATGAATCACGTTGACTGCGGGCTCGAAGTTCGACCCAAACAACTCGGGCATCGTGAGCTTCCAAAGGGGTAGCATCTTCGGATACTCGGAGCTGACCCCAGATTGCAAGAACGCTTCCAAGTCGTAGCCGCCACGTAGCCACTCGCCTTGCTTCCGCGCCAAGTACAGTTTCACCTTAGCTGGGAGAACGTCCACGTCTTTCATCTCAGTTATGATAGCCTTCTGAAGATCGCTCACATACGCATCTTCGAGTAAGATCGTCACGGGAAACATAGTTTTTTCGCCATATACTGCGCACCATAGCATCGTCATCGCCGCCATGTATGTGATCAAATAGAATCAAAAACGTTATCACAGGTAACGTTATGGAGCATTTATCCGGATGACAACATTTCAAGCTGTGGACCACAACGACCGACCTGTCCACGGCGGTTCAAGATCGCCTTGAAGATCCACCAAGAGGTTCCTCTTCATATCAGCAACACCGCATGGGAGTTCATTCGGCAACAAAAAGGTACTGGTATAAACGGTAAAGTACAATGTGGTTGTATGGTTTATAGTTCCTTCCTACGTGGCAAACTCTGGTGCCAGTCCGCGTTTGAGCGCTTCAAACATTTCGGTGCCGACTCCGGCCTTGATAAACGGGGCGAGCCCAAGCTTAAAGTTGCGTGCGACCTCGTCGGACGCATAACTGACGTTGTCGATCCCGGCCGACAGCGCCGCGACTTGAATCTTGCATGCGGACACGGTGTAGTACATGAAGAAGAACGCTTCCGCGATGGTCCGGCCGCCGGTCAAGAGGCCGTGGTTGCGTAGGATGTACACCTTGTTGTCGGGACCCAGGTCCGCCTTCAACCGAGGCTTTTCATCCACAGACACAGCCAGGCCTTCGTAGTCGTGGTAGCTCACGCCGCCGCTCAACGCAACGTGGCTCAATTGCGAGATGGGCAGCAGCCCACACTTCATGGACGACACTGCCGAGCCCTCGATTGTGTGGCAGTGCATGACACATCGCATGTCGTGTCGCGCTTCGTGGATGGACGAGTGCACAACGTACCCCGCTTGGTTGATGTCCAAACCTGTGGAGCCTCGGTTGATGTAGTTGCCTTTGATGTCGATGGTCACGAGCTTGCTGGCCGTCATCTCGTCGTAGCGGATGCCAAGGGGGTTGATAAGAAAGTGCGCGCTCTGGACGTCGTCGTCCGCGGCGTCGTTGGGCACACGGCACGTCAAGTGGCCGTAGATGACTTCGTCCCAGCCAAACTGGTGAAAGAGCCGGTACGCGGCCGCCAAATCCACGCGGAGGGCCCACTCGGCGTCCGAGACTGGAGCAGGGAGATCGTTGCGGCCCATGCTATAGCTAGTGTAAAGTAAGGTGCACGAATTGGAAAATGAGGATGGCCTCGTCGATCCAAGATGGCGGCAGAGATAAGGGGCAAGCTAGGGCGTCAACGTGGCTATGTCCACCCGTGACGTGGCGCCATGAAAGTACGACTTGGCGTGTCCAGCACAAAAACACGTGCGCGGGTTGCCACCATGGGGTGACGGGGACATTTGATTGGTTGGTGACATTACTCGGCAAAGTCGTACGAAACGATGAAAGATGCAAAACAGTCATCACATCAAAAAACCATAACCATCCGAGTCCCTATCGACAGAATTATACTGCGACGATGGCGTTGTATGCTCCTTGCTACCCATACCAACCAGAGCTATCAGTCCGTACCCCTGCGAAGTGCCGCGAGCCTGATTTGTACTACCTTTGTACTCAGTGGCCTGAGTCAGCTGAGACCGCACCTGCACGGTACAGAAGTACTTCGTAGACGGAGCATGATGTATTCGCGCCAGATTGCATCATCTACCAAGGCTACACTTATGCATGCATTGTCGTCGTGAGTTACTACTTAGGTGGCATAGTCCAGAGGAAGGCCGCGCTTCAACGCGTCGAACATTTCAGTCCCGACCCCGGCTTTGACGAAAGGCGCCATGCCGATTTTGAAGTTGCGCGCCACTTCGTCCGACGCGTAGCTGACATTCTCGATGCCGGCAGAAAGCGCCGCGACTTGGATCTTGCATGCATGGACCGTATAGTACATGAAGAAGAACGCTTCCGCGATGGTGCGGCCGCCTGTGAGGAGGCCGTGGTTGCGGAGGATGAACACCTTGTTCTCTGGACCCAAGTCGGCCTTCAGCCGGGGCTTTTCGGCGTCCGAGACGGCAAGACCTTCGTAGTCATGGTAGCTCACGCCGCCGCTCATGGCCACGTGACTCAATTGCGAAATGGGCAGCAACCCGAACTTCATGGACGACACCGCAGACCCTTCGATCGTGTGACAATGCATGACGCAGTGCATGTCGTGGCGGGCTTCGTGGACGCACGAGTGAATGACATATCCGGCTTGGTTGATGTCCCATCCAGTGGAGCCGCGGTTGATATAGTTGCCTTTGATGTCAATTGTCACGAGCTTGCTCGCTGTCATCTCGTCGTAGCGGATGCCTAGGGGGTTGATGAGAAAGTGGGCATTCTCGACGTCCCGGTCGTCGGCTTCACTGGGGACACGGCAGGTCAAGTGGCCGTAAATGACTTCGTCCCATCCAAACTTGTGGAAGAGGCGGTAGGCCGCCGCCAGTTCCACGCGGATGGCCCATTCGGCATCGCTTACAGGTGCAGGAAGGTCGTTGCGTCCCATATTCGTTTGGAGAGTAGGCCGACGTGACGTCAGTGGTGGGTGAGAACTTATTTCAGGGAATTCCAAGTGGACAAACCTTCAACAGTCCATACAAAAGGCCGATCGTGATGCTGACACCATGTTATGCATCGATTCGATTCGACATAATCGAACTATTTAAGGGAATTTAGTGAAGAATTTATGAACCAAGATATATGTATGCGTACAATTAATACTACTCCGGAGTATATTTATCAGATGACTATCCGGATAAAAAGATCGCATCTCATGTCGAAAGGTCACCAACAGGCACAAGTCATCTCTTCGTGCGACCGACTTGGATGCAAGTACTTTAGCGTCTAACCAAGCCTTCACCATACAACGTTTACACCGAGATATCATTCGATTCTCGAATCCATTCGCTTTTACTACACAAACTCTGCTGGAAATACACTTGTAGCTGGAGTACGAGGTGGCAAACCCAACTCTTGTGTACATATGATGGCGTCGTCGTTGTTGTCGACTCAACGATACGTATAGAGCGGGATGGCGTACGGTGAGTCCCAGTTGCGATCGAAAATCTTCTGGAGCGAATCTATGACCTCGGTGTTGTCCGTGTTGAAACTCGTGCCGGCCGTGTTGTAAAAGTACCCCCATTCCATGTTGCTCGTACCGACGTTGGCGCGGCCGTCCGTGACGATGTACTTGGCGTGGTTGACCCGAGAAAACGCGGGCCACTTGCGGTGGTCGCCAGTGTCGTCCCACCCCGGGACTTCAAACAACCGGACCGTGATGTTGCCGAGGCAGACGCCGCCGGCGCACGGACACGTCCTGGACTGGGTCTGTAGGATCTTGAGGTGTTTGATCATCACGGCGCTCGTGTGTGCCCATCGACTGACGAGGATGCGGATAGCCACGGGTCGTGCGTACACTACCTGCAGCATCGTGTCCACCAACGCCGGCCAGTAGATCGACCCTTCGTTGTGCGAGTCCAGTTTGTAGGTTGAATACGGAACAAAGTCCATGACGCTCAGACACACGGTCTTTTTGGCCTGTTGAATCGTGTAAATGAGGCCATCTTCGTCGAATGTACGAGTGGATGACGTGGCAGCCTCTGGGGCCGCGGACACAAACACCTGCGAGCGCTCGCCGTTCCAAACCGCGGTGATCTGGTTGTCCTTGTTGAATTGCGACGACACAAACGTGGCGTTGAACGGGTTTGGCTGGCTCCATCCTGATTGCACGAGAGACGATGTCCATGGCGGGAGGCGCACCACCGCCTGGAACTTCTCCACAAACGTGTCTACGGGCTGCCAGATGGCCAAGACCCCCGTGGGGTCCAACGGGTTGATAAGCACCGGATCCGACCAGAGCCACCATAGGTTGAAGAGACGCTGCATGTCGAGCACGATGGCGCGGGACCGTTCGACGACAACGCCGACCTCCATCACCTGCGCCATGGACTTCCAATCCATGTTGGCGCTGCCGAGGTACGCGTGTTGCTGATCGACTAGCACTAGCTTCTGGTGCATGATGCCACCGCCATACCAGTACGAGGCGTCCCATAGGCGGAGCTCCACGTCGAGTCCGTCGAGTTCTGGAAATGGCGCGAACGTTGTTGACCCGACAATGCGAACCTACGGCCGCGATAAGAACGGAAGAGGACGAACATTTGACGTACCACGACGCCACGCTTGATAGCTCTACGCAACGCAGCGAGGACGGCCACGCCGCGATCGGCGCCGAATTGCTTCATCTGGTCCGGGGAGAACGCAGTGTGATCCGCCCATCCAAGAAGGTTCCAGTACATCGCGCATATGTCCAACTGACGAATGGCGCTGTCGAAGAGAAGTGCCAAAGCTTCTGCGGTGCCAATAGTGTTGGGAAGCGGGGCCAAGTCGAAATCGCCCAGGGGAAGGCTCTCGACGATGCGCACGCGGCTCGTCCTGCCAAATGTCGGGTCGAAGTATGTAAACACACCCTGTGCAGGGAGTTGATTCGTAGGTACATATCCAATTGTTGCATTTGTTGCATTTGTTGCGTTTGGGATAGAGGTCGTCGCGTTCGCAACGTCAGTCGTGGTAGGGGGAACGGACGTCGGGGTGGTTGAGGAGGCCGCGATGGCGGGGGTGGGTGTCGGCGGAATGGTTGATGTACTTGGAGGAACTACAGAGGGAGGGACGACGGTAAGTGTACCTTGCTTCCATACTGTTGGTTTCGTAGGTCCATCAGCAAGTGTGAGTGTTGCCGCAAGAAGTAGGAGTAGTGCCGCCGATGTGGCGATCTTTGGTGCCATCATGGACAGAACCAACAATAGTAGTACTAGTAGTAAGTAGTAGTATCCTCTCGGTTGGCCATTTCTCTTTCTTATTGGTGGAAATAGTATAGACAGCTCAATCTCCTCGTTGATTGGCTGTAAGACGATTTTCAATAGCGTTATTGCAAAAATAATTGTATCGTCAAGCCTCTAGCTCGACGACACTGCGAAGTCTGGAGTTTCCAGCTTGAGGGGTCCCACTGAGCTTTGCTCGTCCACTTACAGGACCTGGAGGTCCGTTCGTATGCGGTGCAATCTTGGACACTCGCTGGGATGGCGACTTCTTGGCAGTCTTTTGCACCAGGACAAACTCTTTGACAATGTCCGACGCCGACGGGTACCATGTGACGGCGATAGCTCGCACGACGAAGCTGTAGCCGGTCACCACGACGATCACGAACGGCACTGTGATCCACACCACCGGCTGGGCGAGTGTAAACGCCACCATGTTGTACCAATTGATCCCCGCGAGCAACGGAAAGTGCGACGCGGTGACGGCAGTCGCAACCCACATGGCCACGGACCCGACGAGCAGCACCGGGTTCAACCCATTGAACCGATGGTGCACAAACACAAGCTTAGTATTTGCCGCCACGACGATCAGGGTCATGACGATGTTCCCAAGAAACCACAAGCCGGGGCTCTCACCACCCACGCCGGAGCTATTTTCGAGCGCCGCGACCGACACCAAGACAATCGTGACAGCTTCAACGACGGCCGAAAGCACCCAGAGCCCAAACATGCGATGGTTGATGTGCACATTAAGCGGGCCACTTCGATACAACGCCGGCAGTCGCAGCACAATCTCGTCGCGGACGTCGTGGTCCATCACGGCGAGCGCGACAATCGGCGCCGCCGTTAACAACACGTTGTACACTTGCACGCCCCACTCCAAGTACATTTTCTGGCCCGACAGCCCCGTCTGCATGGAAAATGCAAACTGCGCCACCAGCAACAGGACGTTCTTGTACACAATGTATAGCACCAACTTAGCTAGACGTTCGTAGTTGGCACGGCCGTGGACCAAGAGCAACCGGCGCAGAAATTTGAACTGCGCCAACGCGTAGTCACTGGCGTTGACTGCTTGGAGGCCCTCTTGGCCTGAGATGCCGACCCCAATGTGGGCCTCCTGGATCATCGGCACGTCGTTGGCACCGTCGCCAATGGACAACGTCCGACTGGACGGCACGTTTTCCTTGACGAGGGCTACCAGGGCCGCCTTCTGAGCCGGGGACACGCGACACGCCAACACGACTTTACACTTTTGAGCGAGGTTGAGGAACGTTGTGGGGCAATGTCGCATCACGTGGTAGACGCAGTCGCCGTCCACGACGAGCGCCGTCGGGTCGGCCGACGTGTTGCGCAGCGAAATGCGCGACTGGGACAGCGTCAAATGCGACTTTGTGCGCGATCGACTTCGAAGGCTTGGCGCGCGACTGCTGCGGAGAAGCGACGGCGCCCGCGACATCTTTGGAGCACTTATGGGCGCGCTTCCGGATATGCTGATTTGATACAGCTGGTCGGTGATTTCCTTGGACGTGGCAGCGGCAGTGGGAAACTTCTTGGCCGTGAGCGTGATGAGTCGCATGGATTGCTGGAGCAAGTTGCACGCGTATCCAATGTTGATGGCGGTCTCGTCCTTGTCCCCCGTGAGCATCCACAGCTTCATTCCGGCGTCAATCAACGTGCCCACGGCCTCAGGGACGCCGTCCTGTAGCTTGTCTTCGATGGCGGTGGCGCCAAGCAGGTGCAACTCCACCTCCAACTCGTCCATACACTCGTCGATGGCATTCGGCAGCTGCCCGCTCTTGAACCGTTCCATGTCGTCCAGCGACGCCACCGCCGCGTCGTACGTGACGCTCCACTTGGAAAACGCCGACGCTGACAGCTCCTTGTACGCGACCGCCAGCGTTCGCAGCCCTTCCTTCGCGTACGCTGAAATATGTCCGTTCGTAAGGTCCACAAGTGTCCGGTCGGCAGTCCCTCGGGGAGGCGCCAGTCGCGGCATCACAACTCCATCGGCCCCCTTCGTAAACAAGTAGATGGTCCGACTCGGCGAATTTGAACGCACCACGACCGACATGCGCTTCCGCGTCGAATTGAATTCCAAGATGGCCAGCGTGTCAAATGTCACGAGGGAGTCGTGGATGCGTACTGACGTCGTTTTTTGCGTGCGACTGACGAACGCGTACTTGAAGAACGCTGCAGCACACACTAGTGCCTGCTCGTCGGGGCTGGCGGCCGAGTAGGTTACGGCGGTCAGCGCTGGGTCAGAACAATCGGCCTTACTGACCTGGTCAGAGTCTACGTCACTTGGACGGATCGAAGTCATCAACGAGGGCGTCTCGGGCAGGACAGTGTGACACACAGCCAGAACGGTCAGAAACAGGTCAATTCTCTTTGCTTGATCGGCGCCCACGGCGCCATCCATGTGAGCATACAGCTCAGGGCCATGGAAGTTGACGTGGGGGGTCGTGGTCGTAGGTAGGGGCTTGGGGAGGGGGCTTGGGGGTGGCCACGACAAGTAGCGGGCTGGGGGACTCCCTCGCCCGTACGAGACACCACCGATAGAGCACTTGCGGAACTCCATTGTGTTGCATGTGAGGGTGCCCGTTTTGTCAGAGAAGACGTGGGTGACTTGACCAAGTTCTTCGTTTAAAGCCATACATCGCACCAACGCCGGTGTGTTGGACGCTGCGTGATACATGTCGACGTCCCACATCATAAAGCATGCTTGAATGTACTTGACCGACGCAATGGACACATATAGCGATATGGGGATGAACTGGTACATGAGCAGGAAGTAATAGAAAAACGTCGTGCCGTAGGTAGTGAGGGCAGAGGTTGTGGCCGACGACGATGGAGCTGTCGTGTTGGACGACGAAGGTGGCTCCAACAACGCTAAGTATGGCGTACGCGATTCGTGAAAGTAAAGCCAGAGCAAGTTTCCCGTCGCGGCCATCAAGCAGCAGGCGATGAGCATGAGGATCAACACACCAATGTACTGGTTCACACATGAATCCAGTCGAGACACTTTCGAAGCCGTGGGTTTGTTGCTTCGCATGATCTTGGTGTCCCCGCCAGTGCTCACCACGACGCCGTAGACGAACTCGGTGTTGCGCAATGTACACCCCCGCAGCAGCATGTTGGTTAGGGTGATGGGGGTCGATACTGTCCCCTCCTTTGATGTCGTTGCCGTCGTCGGCGACCTTGTGTCCAATGTCAGCACGCCGCTAAAACTGTGTGTGTGGTTGTTGGGAGGCTCGGCTAGCACATGCCCCCGGAGTTTTAGAAGGTCTGCTGGCCCCCGACACCTGGTTGCGGTCACGTCGAGTGCTTCTCGGACTTTCATATTGCTTTCTCCATCGAGCGACTTGGTTTCGACGTAGCACAATGTCTCGATGGCCCCACGAACATCGGCATTGAAAGGGCGGTGACCACCGTCGTCGTTGTGACTGCTGCTGCATTGTGGCCGCTGGTCACGACTATGCACAGCCAGGATTAGAATATCGGCAGGAATCACTTCCCGGTTGAACAACTGGACGTAGTCGCCGACGCGGAGGTCGGCCCATGGCCGCGCCGTGAAGACTACGTCGCTAGTGGCGCGACTATGGTCCGTTCCGGTAGATGATTGACATATCGAAGAAGAAGATGACGGGTGCCTCAGAAGATGAACCATGCGGTGGTTGGCGACGTGATCAGCCACATGCCGCTTCTTGTCTTCCTGGATGGCAAACGCAGCGTCGACAAGCAAAATGAACACAAGGGTTGGCAGCGTCGTGGGCAAGCCGTTCGTGTTGGAGATGCTCTTGACACACTGTAAAACGCACACCGCGAGGAAATACATGTTGGCGGCTTTGCGAAACGATTCGAGGAGGAATTTTGGCACAAACGTCGCGGTCGTGTACTTGTGCGTGCGGACGTGGTTGCTCTCAAAGCCAGCGTTCATCGACGGGTCGTGGAGGGAAATATGTCGTCGTAGCTGTTGGGTTTGCTGTGGGTGCTGGATTGACGAACAATGAGCTTTCGTCATGATGCTGGGTTGAGCACACGGTGGTGGCGGTCAACGTCGAAGTACCAAACGGATGGAAATAGACGCGTAACGATAGAGCACGGTAACGGTAGTATAATTGCGTCCGATAAATACGAGGCAGTACTGTATGCAAACGACGCAATACTGCAGTAGTAGTAACTTAGTTATGCTTTTATGTGTGCCAACCTAGTTGTCAATACTAGTATAGTCGGATAGTCCGCCTACATGGATGGGTTATCCCCCAGTATCTGATACCTTTCCCTGGCAACTCGCCTCATGTTATTGCCAATCATACGCGAAAATATCATGACATAACATGATTCGCATTCATCAAATGCTTCGCCTGGCATTGAGGCTGGAGGTGACCGCCGCCGAACATACTGCGCTATCACTCGCGACGTTTCACAAGAGCCATCATTGGTTGGCTAATTGATATCCATTTGATTTGCTGTTAAATACCAATCAAGTATGGCGTGAGCACTCTTTTCTACGAATCATACTTCGGAGTACTATTTCCGGATAATATTTCGGAAGGGGTAGGGTACGCAGTGAATGGCATGCGTTTGTCATATTATACGCACCCGCGCGACGTTGACGATGTTCCGTGCCGCTTCCTCCTCGGCCATGCGCCACCTGCACACTAAGCGGCTGACACCTGCTGCCGGCGCTGCCTTGAGCATCCCTGGCACCACCATGAAATCATCTATCTCTGGTTTCCGTGGTGTTGCGACGTCGTCGGCTTCGTGTCCTCGTGCCTTTGTCGAACCTGCTCATGTTCGAGGCGACGTGACGGTGGTTGCGATTGCAGTTGCCGCGGTGTTGGGTGCTGCTGGCGTGGGCAAGATCTGGTGGGACGCTTCGTCTTCGCAGACTGGTGTGACCAAGGACAACTTGGCGAGTTACTTCAACGAACTGGCCGACATCGTGGACGAGTTGGTGGTTAGTGTAGCGTTGTTGCACATTTTTCGAGCATTCACCGATACTGCGTAGAGCCAAATGCCACAAGTGACACAAGCCGTCATGGAGCAAGCACGCTCCACGGGACAACAGATCACGGAAGACCAAGTGA
The DNA here is from genome assembly GCF_000520075.1 of Aphanomyces astaci. Classification (NCBI taxonomy): domain Eukaryota; phylum Oomycota; class Saprolegniomycetes; order Saprolegniales; family Verrucalvaceae; genus Aphanomyces; species Aphanomyces astaci. The sequence goes on along the minus strand of NW_009798297.1, from coordinate 104,178 downwards.
AGGCCATGCTCGTCGAACGATTGGGCCAAGCCGTGCAAATGGCCGATCAAGATGTACGTATGACGTGGCATGACCACAACTTACTTCCACACCTGACGCTCTTGGCATGTGTTGTAGTTGGCCCGAAAGTATCACTTTGACCAAGAATCGATTGAGAAGGCCATGGTCGAGCTCCAGCACGAACCCAAAGTGCAAGCGGCCATTCAGCGATTGCAATCCGTGATTGAAAACAGGTACAACACATACACACAAACGTGCCGATCCGTTGATCGAATCAACGATCGAACACCCATTGACGAACGAACGAACGACCACCTCAACTTGCGATAGCCCGTTGGGCGAAACGGTCGAAGTGCCCGAAGATTTGACGGCGGACCGGACGTTGGAAATCATGACGTTGGTCCTGGATGGCGTGAGCCGCGCCATGGAGGAAGCGTTGGCGGAAGCCAAGCAGGCCGGCATGAAGAACGTCAACTTGGAAGGGCATTTGTGGCAGGAAAAGTAAGTGAACAACATCGCCGTTTGAGTGATTACGTATGACGATAGATACATGGAAAAGACGTATGCGTACACCGCCAAGATTCACGAACAGTATTTCGTTACGGAGCCCATCTTGAATGCCGCCGTGGCCAAGTACAGCCAGGAAAACCCAGCCTTCCAAGCCCAGTTGCAAGAGCTCTTGGAGAAGCATCAAGTCAAGTACGTACAAGTTCCATCATGCATGTATATAGTAGATAGCTACGGCGGGCGTTCATATGTATCGTCGTAGCTTCCAGCGCATGGGATTGCAAGTCGAATAAAACCCCCGTCGGTCGCAAGGATAGACGGTTGCGATGACAGGGTTGGAGGGAGATCTAACGATAGACATTAAGCACGACCACAGCTCACTCTCATAGTAATAATACCTGGGGGTGCTGTTGCATTTTGATTTGCAAGACGTTCAAGTGTCGATGCTCCTACTTCTTGTCAGTTCGCCACGTTTTCTAATGCCGACATTGCATGTAATAGTATTATTAATAATAAGTTACTGGTGTACATATTTCAAAACTAACGTTACCTCAACGTTAAGACTTGGAACTGTTTTGTAACAAAAGTGCAACAACGAAACTTGTATCATTTAATAGCGTATACGTTTCTAGAGGGTTTTCCGATTGGCGCGGACGACCTGTTTAGCATCATTTCAACACGAAAACAACATGGTGCGACCGTCGGGACTTGTGCTTGCGCTCGGCGCGGTGGCCGTGACTATTGTGGCGCTCAGCATCTCCAAGCTGTTCAGCAAGGATGATGGGTCTTCTTTTGAAGAAGATGACGAATCGGCTGAGGAGTCCAACACGTCTGGCTCGCCCGTGACCAAGAAGCAATTGGTGCGATACTTGAACGAAGTGGCCGAGACCATCGAAGGCATTGTGGTATGAAGTTCCTTGTCACTCGAAGAGATCATTCGCTCACATGTGTTGTCTGATCATCCAGGCCCAACTGCCCGACTTGGCGAAAATGGTCATGGAAGAGGCAAATGCCCTCGGCCAGTACGTACCCGAGGACCAAGTACAAACGATCCTGGCCCAGCGATTGAGCGAAGCCGTTCGCATGGCGGAAGCTTCCGTACGTGTCTCCTTGTACCCTATTCAAAATGCACAATGCATACACACACGTCCACGATGTAAACGCCATCATTTTGGCATTCGTGTAGCTCGCAGACAAGTATTCTCTCGCCGAACTCGACATCAAGCACGCTGTGCACGACATGCACACCGACCCCGACGTGCGTCGCGCCATTGAAAACTTTCAGCGCGTGATTGAAAACAGGTACAAAGTGCAAACCAACTCGATTCATATCGTCGTCATTGTTTGGTGAATGGGTCGTCTGTAGCCCCCTCGGACAAGCGCCGCCGGTGGAAGCGGCGGTGGACGTCCCATCGCACGTCACGGCCGAGTACACACTGACGGCCATGTCTGCCGTGCTGGACGGCGTCGGTCGTGCCATGGAAGAGGCGCTGGCTGAAGCCAAGGCGGCTGGCCTGCGTGACGTCACAGCTGACGCTCACATGTGGCAAGACGCGTAAGCATCCTCCATGAATATTGTCACTTTTTCGATCCAAACACTACGCCGTTATGACTACAACGGCCCGCGTAGGTATGTGGAAAAGTCGACGGCGTACACGGCCGAGTTGCATGCACTGTATCGCGTGTCCGAGCCCATTTTGAATGCCGCAGTGGCCAAATACAAGGACAACACGTCGTTCCAAGCTAAGTTGCAAACGCTCTTGGGAAAACACCAGGAAAAGTACGTGCTATATACATATATATATAATTGGGGTTGTATTTGACGCGAATGGTAATGTTGTACGTGTATAGCTTTCAACGCATGGGGCTTTAACCAATCTCGTCAAGGCCACCACCACCCTCGTACGTAGTAGTAGTACACACTAGAAAGAGTACCCGTAGCATAGTTAAGCCATAGAAACGTCTTCAAAAGGCAGCAGTTGTCATCATCATCAATCATGTGGTGAGCGTGGATGGCCTATGAATTAAATACGTTAGTGTTATATCTCTCGAGGTCGTCGTCCAATATCTCGCCAAGAATCGCCAAACGAATACTGTAGCTGGCCCTCGTGGTTTCGAGTTTTGGCCTCGAATATCCCGATCCAGATCGAAATAACGTGTAACGTTGCGAAAGGGGTGGTTGGATCACGACCGGCTGCTGGTGCTTGGCCGTACGACATGGCTCACCAGCCAAGTCATGAACCTACGTATCTGCATAATCACATATCTTCTTAACGTTAACTGTAAATAGATATCGTTCCTGGAGATTGCGCAACGGGCCACATGTCGTCGCCGCAAGGAAGCGGTCGCTCACGACAACCAAGTCCCGATACTGCGTGGCGAGAGGTCGCATCTGTCGACATGCACGTGCCTCAGGACGCGGCTATCTGTCGTTCGTTCGTTCGTTTACAAGTCGTTGGTTCGTTCTAAGACGACGTATATATTTATCCAAATAGCCTTCAGACCCATCCGAAGCGCGACGCCGACATTATTGGCATCGGCGAGCCCACGACCATCGTGTTGTGAGTTTCGAGGTCCGCGATGGATCTGCCGAGGCAGTCACGCCCACTCGATGGCCGGTCCACCAGTCAGACGATTGCGTCTGGAGACTTTTGTAGTGAAGTACCGAAAGATAAACCTCAACGAGACCATTCTCGGGCTGGGGAGGCGAATAGTCTCACCGTCACACACGTCCAAAACGATAAGCCTCTTGCCTTGGAAGTGGCCACGGCATTCGAAAGCTAGCGCAGTACAGAAGCAGTACTGTACTGTATCGCAGGTATGAGTTTCGGATACTGTATCCGGAATGCAAAATGTGATACTGTATGTATACTGTACCTGAGCCAAGTTGACAAATCACAACGACCCTCCCGGCTGTGTGGGGTATGTACTGTACTGTACAGTTGTATCGAGGAACTGTTCATGTGGCACGCTCCGTGGCAAGGTCTGTCGGAACACACGCCGCTGTTTGCACCATGGGAAAGCCCCGAGACGAAATGGTGATTCCATGGCCTTCTGGCGGCGACCGGCCTCTTGGACAAGCATCAAGTCGGCGAGCGACCCAAGTTGAACCACGGCAGAGCATACGTTGAGTCAATCCAAGAGACGAGTTTGGTGCCGAATGGCGAAGATGCTGGCGATTGGGCGCAGTTCTCCCCAGGTGCGAACGAGACCTGCTTGTTGGTAGATGGGGTGCTGGCGTTGGTCGACGCCGTGGTGGATCGATACGTGGCATGCGGGTACGCCCTCGTCCGACCTCCTGGACACGACGCGCTTCAAGACATGGGGTTTTGTAATTTCAACAGCATTGGCATTACGGAGCATTACCTGTTGCAGACGTATCCGTCGTCCATTCGTAAGGTGGTCATTGTCGATTACGACGTATGCCATGGCAACGGCACTTAAGTTGCCTTCGAAGCCGGCAACTGCGTACTGTTCATTTCCATCCACCAAGCAAACAACTACCCGGACTCATGCACGTACGGTGTCGCAGTTTTTCGCTATGAACTGACATTTGTGGCCACGAACTGACATTTTTCGCTATGAACTGACACTTTTGGCGATGAACTGTAAACTGATATTTTTGGCCAGGAATTGACATGTGCATGTGCATACAGGAAATCGGATCGGGGGATGGACAAGGGTACTTAGTGTACACGATCAACATCCCGCTAAGTTGCATGGGTCCGGTACGGGCGCGTACAACAGCGCGATGAACCGGCTACGTTGCGTGTGTTTGAGCCCAACTGCCTCTTGGACGCATGGGGCTTTGACGCTCCTACATTGAACCACCTGGGAAGAGGATGGTCTCCAAGGACGTAGTCGCAAGCCACATTTGCGTCGCCAAAGAGTTGATGATCGCTTTGCATAGAAATTCAATTGCTCTGGGGCAAAACGTACGAAATTTGTGGTGTGCACATGCCTGAAGTCCACGACACCAAGTTGTCCTATTGGAGAGACATCCATCATACTGTACATCAACCATTCGACTAGATCACGCAGTAGACGATTAGTACGGTCTTCCTTGAGGAAGTAGCAGCATTTTGATCTCCACAGGTCCTTAAGCAATCTCTAACCCGTGTATATTACATACTATGTAGCTGTACGAATCCTAGCAAAGATAGTTGTGTTTTGATCATCCTGTGGGTGGTGGATTCTTGGAAGCGATGATTCGATTTCCAATAACTTCATGCCAGTTCATCTTATCTTGACGATTGTCAGGCGCAGGGGTACTTCACTGCTACTTTATGCAAAATGAACAGTTGTAGCGTTGAAAACTCGCCAATCGGAAGTCTATCGCTCCGACTGCCACTTACAAAGCCCACCCACGACGCGAATTGGAACTGCTACTGCCACTGGAGGTCAAGAGCCCTCCGCCACTGAACCACCGCGTCATGAGGTGGCTCTGCAGGCCGTAGACGATGGCCACCAGCAGCACTTGCACCAGGGTCCACCAAAACACAAGCGACTGGTTGCCCTCGGCGGTTTTAGAGTGTCGTTTGTCTCGCTGGAGGTAGTACGTTTGTTCCGACTGGATAGATGAGAACATGTCTTGCAGATGGGCCAGTGAAGCCTTCACCGTTTCGATGTGCATGTCCTTCGTGGACGCTTCCGCAATGTCTTCGTGCCCAAGCTCGTCCTCCTTGGTCAGGCCAAAGCGCACAGAGAAGTCGACTTTCTTGCCGTTCTTTGATGAGTGTTCGTTGCCGAGGCAAAACTTGTACCACCCGCCACGATGCTCGGTGTCAAAGTTGAACCCGTTGCGTTGTACGTTCTTCGACGTCTCATCCAACGAAGCCGTTGTCACGAGCGAGTCGAAGAACAGCATATCCTTCTGTGCCATCGACGGCGTCGTCGCATACGGTCCATGCGCTGTGAGGCGGATGTCGTACAGATCGTTTGATTCCAATACCGCGAGCTCTAGGTACGCGGTCCGCTTCGTCTTGATGTGCTCAATAAAGCACTCCCGCTGTCCCCCAGGCACTTTGACTGTCAATGCCGTCGACACACCAACTAGCCATGCCGTCACCACCACAAATGCCTTGCCTAACATGCTGCTGGTGCCTCCTCCAGAACACTTTCGTTGTGGCGTGACTGTCGTTCGAACTTTGGATATTTGGTGTGTGTCTACGCCGGAAATTATCCGTATTCCAAAATACGTCGAAGTTTTAATTTGACGTGAATACTTTTAATAATTAGTATTGAAACTACTACGTACTAGTATTAATAGTATTAAGAATACTACTTACTTAGTTCGAAATACGAGGTACCGGTATACTTCGAAGTATCTGCAATAAATACTCTCGTCACACAACTTACTACACCTTTTTACAGTTAAGTTGGACGAATGCCCGATGTATTTGGCCGTGCACCCGATATATTTTGTGGTGTGCACGATATAATTAGCCATGTGCCCGTTTAATTTGGCCCGCCGAGGTCGTGTGCCCGATATATTTGGCGGTGTGCCCGATATAATTAGCCGTGTGCCCAAGAAATTGGCCATCTGCCCGATGAATTGTGTCGTGTGCCCGATGAAAATAGAATAACTCAAATTAAAAATTGAACTCAATTAAAAAATGCAGTCGAAATGATACACATAACATCCTCGTTTTGGCATCACATGCCAACTTCCATGTCGTCCATGGCCTCCGCGCGTCCGTAAAAGTATTCGAGGCATAGCGCGTATCGATTCAAACGGTTAGCATCGACCCCTATTCAAACTTTTAAGAAATGCAATAATGCTGCGAAAGTTACCATCGATAACCTGTTCAGCAATTCGCTCGAGATATTGAATTCGGAATTCATCTCGAGTCAAACCATTCGGTGGTGGGCCCATGAACGCGGCTAGTGGCTCACGCCGGAGTGTCTTGATTTAGGCTTTCATCGACGACCACAAATTCTCGATCGGATTCAACATTAATTTTGAGCAGTACTTTGCTTTATCCCGTTGGCGAACGCCGCGGTTTTGCAGTCGTCGTCGTTTCTGAACGCTGCGACGACTCGTTGCTTTGCGGAAAGAGGTATGCGTTCGTAGGGGCCTCATGGCTACAGAGGGGAATATCTAGTACTTCAGTTGACATCATAACCGGAGTTCGTGGGGGTGCAGCGACGCCCATGCTGTGCGTTCCTTGGCGATTTGAATAATGAGCATTGAATGCTGGAGGAAAGCGCGCGGAAGTTCGGCGCACGCTGCGCGTGCGCCGAACTTCAACCACATGATGTTTCCACTAAAACTGATTTGCACTCCATGGAATATAATTATTTGAGTTATTCTATTTTCATGGGGCACACGACACAATTCATCGGGCAGATGGCCAATTGCTTGGGCACACGGCTAATTATATCGGGCACACCGCCAAATATATCGGGTACACGACCTCGGTGTGCCAAATTAAACGGGCACATGGCTAATTATATCGTGCACACCACCAAATATATCGGGTGCACGGCCAAATACATCGGACATTCGTCCAACTTAACTATTACAATTCGAAGTTTCGGATATAGAATAAAAACTCTTGCACTATCCCGAGGGTTTGTTGCTACTATACGAAAATAGACTTTCTGCGGGCATAAGTAATTTCTAAAAAGGTCGGATAGTGCCAAAATAGCAACCGTAAAAACGAAGTTTGACTTTAACCTATACTTTAAGAAATTACCGTTGAAAAGATGCTCTAATAACGTTATCCTCACGATGTATCTTCATTTTATATTGCTGCCCACACAAGTGACTAAGAGTCCACCGATCAGAATACAGCACCCATCACTTCACGATTAATGTTACTGCTTGGTGGGTACGGTTACAGTAAGGTGCTGTTGCCTTTGACTCGACAGCGCTACGCCCATCGGCGGTCGGTGGTTCCAATGAGGCCGTTGGAGCTGAACCATAGCTTGAGGAAATAGCTTTGCGTGCCGTAGACCACGGCAACAAGGAGTACTTGCAGCAGAGTCCAGTAGAACAAGCGAGACGAGTTGCTGTCGAGCGTTTCAAAGTGGCGGTTGTTTCGCTCGGCCAAGTACGTTTGCTCAAACTTAATCTGGTCGAAGAGCAGCCCCAGGTTGGACAGCGTTTGCCCTACAACCTTGATGTGCATCTGCTTCATCTCGGCCTCGACTTCGTCCTCCTTGCCCCATTCGCCTTCCGTCGTGAGGCCATATGACGTGTGGAACAACACCTTCTTCTGAAACGACGTGTGCGTGTTCTCCACGCAAAATTTGTACCACCCGCCGCGGTGCTCCGAGTTGAAGCTGAACGAGTTGCCGGACGACGGGGTTTGGGCGCCGGTGGAGCTCAGCTTTGGCGGAGTGTTGACAATGGTGTCGAAGAAGTTCATGTCTGCCTGGGACTCGGACGGCGACGACAGGAATGGGCCGAACGCCGTGACCCGAATGCCATAGTCGGACGGATCGTAGCTCTCGAGGACGGCGATGCGAAGTTGGGCGGTACGCTTTGTCTTGACTTCTTCGTTGAAGCAGTATCGCGTGGATGCAGGAACCGACGTTATGAAGGCCGCGACTACGTGCAGTGCCGCCATGGCTGCGTACAACCGCAGGAGCAGCCCCATGTGTGAAATGAATCGAATTGTGATATAAATAATTGTATTATCATCAGTCTCAACCCGTCAAAGTATATTTTTTATATTTCGAGTGATACGTCATACTCTGATGAAGAGAGGATTAGTGTTTTCAAAATAAATGCTGCCGTTATCATGGTTTATTTTATACGACCTCCATATCAGAGTGTGAGGCAGCCACGTGGTAAACAACAATCATGCAGCGGGTGGTTGCTTGTGACAGCCATGCTACATAGAATCCAATGCAAGCTGAGGGTATCTACCGGTAGATGAATAGCTGACGCCACCTACATGGCCTACATGGATGTAGCCATGTCGTACGACTGCGTTTGCGACGAACATGCCCTCATCAAGGGGATTCCGGAACAGTAGGTTGGTTATAGAGACTTGGTTCGCGGGATAACTCGACTGCATGATAAGCCCGACGTGTGGTATTATACTGTATTGTTCTAACGCTATAGATTGCATTGTCGCCTCGGAAGGTTATGTACGTGTCGCTATCGATGGACGGGACATGTGACTAAGAGGAAGGCGGGGTGGCCTGTCGACTGACTTTCAGAACATGCCGACCAGGGATGAGTGTCATCCCAAGGGATCGAACGGACGGCGTGGGGGAGTCGTCTTGTTTGACATGGTTGTTGGCATATCGGTACTCGGTCGTTTCGGTGAGAATGAGGTTCTTGTCCTTGTCGAGGCAGTGGAATAGACCCACAAGGATGCGTCCGTCAGTGATCTCCACGCGAAGCACTTGGTCCAGGAGCTGCATCACGTCGTAAATGCACTTCGGTAGCGCCTTGGCCTCCTCAGGCACGCTTGCATTCGCTGTGACCGAGCCATTCGTCGATAGCATATTGGAAGAAGAATGCCGTTGACCAAGACGATCACTGATTGGTCTGAATATTTAATATTTATAGCCAATACATGGTCTAGTTTACTAATCGAGGGATCGAATTGGTCAAAACGACATTCCAACTCGATTTCACAATTTAACGTTATTGCATCGATCTGTTCTTCATGGCATCATCGACGACCCACCAGCGCGGTGGCGATGTCCAGAAGCTTCTCGACGCCAATGACAAGATGCTGTACACATGGAACAACCTCCTAGAGAGCCGACGTAGGTGCACGACGTCGCCATCTTGTATGCTTCATTATCACACACTGGCCACCCCTATATAGCCACGCTGGACAAAAAGAACGAGTACAAGGAGTGGCATGTCAAATGCGTCCGATACAAAGAGCAAATCGCTCGATCCCTCGAACGGCTGGCAGCGCTAGCAGATGACCAGGTAACTTAGAGGTCTAGCTCATCGAAACTCTCACTCCACAACTCCTCGGTGACCGTAGATTGCCAAGAAGGACTCCAATGGTCCCACTGCGGCGACTGCGACCTCGCCCGCCGCACCATCGTCCTCGTCGACAGCAGCGGGAAACGTAGACCCTTCCGCGACACAACAGCAACAACATTTACAAAAACAGAAAATGCTACAACAGCAGCATTTGCTCCAATTGCAAAATCAGCAAAATCAGCAACAGCAGCAACTACAAGCGGCCCAATTGCAGCAGAAAAAGCAGCAGCAGCAATTGCATCAACAACACCACAACATGCAGCAACACGCGACGTCAACCACCTCTGCGCCTCCCACTGGTTAGCTCACTCGAATCCTTCCAAATCTAAGCTCGGTTGTCTAATGCATTAGGCTTTCCTCCTGGGACAGACTTGGCGGCGATGCAGCTCGCGATGAGCCAAATGATGCCGATGAACATGAACCAAATGATGGCTGGGTACCCAACCATGAACAATGCGGCCGCGGACATGTCCAACCTCTTTCTCATGGCGAATGGCAATGCTGGTGGAACTAACGGTGCTGGAAACAGCAACGTCGACGGCATGAATCATATGAACCTGTTCAACTACAACATGCAAGCGGCGGCGGCCGCGGCCTACGGGAACCAACTATATGGAGCCAACTTCAACCCTGCCCTCGTTCAAAACATGATGGGTGGTGGCGGCGGCGGTGGGTACCCTGCCCAAGCCGTAATGCAAGCTCAAATGGCGGCGGGCAATGGGTCCAACAACACCCAAGGGTTTCCATATTCCACCGTGGCGACGACGACCAACGCCACCAGCACTTCGTCCGCCACGACAGCGACGTCGGCCGCGGACCCCAGTCTGTTCTTTTCCGACAACGACACTGTGCGAAACGTCATGGACGACTTCATGTCGTCGTCCGAGTAAATAATAAAAGACCGTACAAGCTTGGTGCTGTTTGCATGCTAGACTACCGCCCCTGGGCCGGCTGGAGGTGCTGCCGCCCCCGTTGTAGCGCCACGTACTCGGCTCTGAGGAGCTGGTACAACGCTTCTTTCCGGTCGTCTAGACGATAGTACGCGTCGAGGCGGCGTTTGATGCTTGTCGGAAGGTTGTGATTCGACGGACCCACAACGCGGCCAAACTTGGGACCCACAAGCTGCTCGATTTTTTGGGCCAAGTCGACTTTACGACCTCGCATGACGCGCAGTGAGCTGTCAAGTAGGGGTGTGGTTGTTGCTTGAGAAGGTGCTTGGGATGATTGGGGCTGCGGCTGAGTGTGCACGTTTGGATGGCCGGCAGTTTGGCTGTGTGGTTGGGGATTCATTCCATATGGTCGCTGTGGAAGATGCTTTGGGGGGACAAGAGAAGGGATTGCTACTTTGTTGGTGGGGGTGGTGATAGGGTCGACGAGGACAGTGCTTGCATGGAATGGGTGCCCCATAGAGGCTAAGCCGTGCGCTGGTTGAACTGATGCGGGTGGAGGTGATGTCAGTGGTTGATCAGGGTTGTACCGGTGGAAGAGCGAAGGCAGTTCGGCGGCGGTAGCCGAACCCTGCGACTGCTGCGTTGTGTGCGTCGGAGCCCCAAGAAGGGGTTGCCTTTGGTTTTTGATCAAGCTGGTGTTTGGTTGTGCCACATGGATGAGGGCGGCGAGGTGGTCGTAACTGCTTATGGCACTTGAGTTGACAGTCATCAGCGCCTGCATCGCTGCAATAAACCCCTCGGTCGTCTTGGGATGGCCTCGATGACCATACGTGTCGTACTCGAACAAGAGACGATGGCGGTCAAAGAATGAAGCGTTGGCGTTGAAGGCGGCGTTCGCGGACATTATGAAACAGATGTACGGACACGGTGTTCACTTATGAATCGGATAATACTGAAACGGTGTTTCACTCCAGCTACAATTGTAAACTGGTTTACACGTACCAGTTTAGAATGTGTATATCGAGCTATAATTGGGCGAAAATTGTTGCAGTTCACAATCACAGTGTTCATTGCTGAAGGAGCAATGAGCATGTTGGTGATTGACCGGTGTCGAATTATTGTAGATTAACGTTACGTCTAGCTTCGCAACTTAAATGCACTTGGATGCTACATCCTCGTACTCCCACGTACAGTTAGTTACATTAATACAACTGTGCTCTAAATATGCTAGTGAGCTAGGGGGGTTAGATTCTCACCCAACACGGTTATGGTGAGGCGATGGGAGGTATTTGCAATCATCTTGATGCCAGTGGCACTAGTTTGTACCCATACCGGTCAAGTGTGTTGTGAAGGTTGTTTTATGATTTCGCCGTCGAAGCAACTCACGACATGATACATGATATCGTATATCAAGGAGGATTTCATCGTAACTGCCACGAACAGTTTCATCCTGGTTGCTTTTGTAGAAACCTCCAGATAATAAAGAAACCGACTGTGAAACCCCTGCTACGACCCACTCGGCACCACCAAACCATGACTGCCATCGAACTCGAGGAATTGGAAGACAAATTAGTGGAGCCGTTGCTCCCATCGCCGCCAAGCGACACGGGGGATTTGATTCCACTAGAGCTCCACCCCGCGGTGCTCTTGGCCGACGACGAATGCCAGCAAGTGGGAGGCGACAACATCGTTCAAGTCGTCGAGGACGCCGACGTCCATCAGCCCGTCGTGGAAATCCGCGGCAGTGACGCGCGCGTCGTGTTCAACTGCCACAACGTCATGCAATTCCTCGTGCTGTTTGTGAAAAACCTCGATGCGTACTTTGCGTTGGATATCGAAGTCGTGGACGACACCAAGACGTACCGCACGTTTCACATCACCAACTCGAGGAGCTTGGCGCGGGTGCAAGCGTCGGCGTGCCAGATGCCGCTCGTGTTTGGCAAGGGCGGGACATGGCGCCACGTCTGCCTCGACGTCCACCGGATGTGTCTGGACGCGTTTGGCACCCACCATGTTGCCACGGTGCAGGTCACTGTGCACGCTACATGCCGTCTGCTTCGCGTGTTTTTTCAAGACGTCGACTACAGCGACGCCGAGTTACCGCCGATGTTAGCGCTACTAGACTGACACCAACTCCAAGTGTTTTGTATCATTTGTGGATCGTGCGTGGGCATGGTGAAGGGCTGCGTTGCTAGTAGTTGTCGTGTAATAAATAATCCATGGACGATGCCTCAAGTTTAACGCTATGAGGTGAGTACTCACAAAAAAGAACAACCCGTGAAGATTCTGGGGAAGGCCAAGGTGTTGGGGGTGAACACTGGAGTGGCTGGGGACCAACATGACAACGTATGTAGTCGTCGCTCACCGCCGCCCCCGGTCCAATTATATCACAATGATTTAGAGATGCCATGTTAATGTATGACGAACGAAAGCATGGCACCACAACATTTGTAGCCTTTTGCCTTCGCTACGGTAGGTACCTAGCTAACACAGTAGCCAACACAACTTCTCTCACGCATTTGCAATGTACGAGTATTGCCTGAACTCGCAAAATACCTGGCAATAGCGCAGCTTTCATCTATGTAGTTATATTGTCGTTTTAAACTATGGGTTAGCATTGACCTCGTCGGTGTTCGGCTAAGGCAAGTGCCAAATCGCGCTTGAACGACACGTCCACCCGGCGAAAGTGCACGATGACAATGTCGAGTCCGTGGCGTGCCACCGCCGCCACAGCCGCGGCGATGGCGTCCACGATCCAGTCCACTCGATTGCCAAACACCCCGCCACCCAGCGCCGTCAAAAACACCTTGTTGCATCCCGTGCGATGGTAGTTGACGACACCAGCCCACAGCGTAGCTTCGTACGACGCCTGTAGTACGAGCTTTGCAAACGGCGCCCAGTCGCTCTGGCTGGCTGCGGAATACCCGACCGAAATGGCCGAGCAATACGCTTGCGACACGAAGTGCTGGTTGTTGGTCGTGGCATACCGAGAGGAAAACGGAACTTGCACGTTCCAGTGCAGGCCAATCTTGACTGCGTTGGCCAGCACGTCCCTGGTTGCGTGGTCGTGCAGCACCGTTGTGTTTAGCTTGGCGAGTCGGGATGGCGTAGAGTCAGTGTATCCGTTGACAACGTCCAAGTACTTGTGTTTGTGGTTGGACAGAATGGCTTCGACAGCGTCGAGGTTATTGAGTTGATTCTCAGCAGTTTGGCCAGGCTTTCCATTCACAGAAGCAAAGTAGTTGCGAAATACCGTGCCCGGCCCTGCCGCTACCACGCGTTTGTGAATATACTTGTTCTACTACCCGGATCAAGTTACCAAGGGCACACGCGGGGCCTTGCGTGGGATCTCTGTCGTAGCGCGTGACGCCTTGTTCCGGCACCTACTGTCGCATGTCACATTTGGCACAATTTCCTCATGCCATTACACTTCGAGGACTCATAAACTCCAAGCAATTCAACTGTGACGCCGCTTGGAAGAGCGCGTGCTGGTTGGCGCTGTCGCAATGGTCTAGGAAGACGTCGGTGGACGCTTCATGACGCAGTTTCGTGTCGCCGCCCACGGCTGTGTCGAGGCCAGCGACCCGCAACGCAGCCAACGACAAGCACTCGAACGTACCAATGCCGTACGACTTGCCATTCACAGTCGATCGCAGGGTCGTCGCATTGTCCACAAGCTCAAACTTCCCTTGCACCTCTTCGTAGTCAAAGTCTAGCTCGCGAAAGCCAAACAATACACGGAACCAGTCACGATCGCCACCTCGGTAGGGCCTTGTGGACGTTGCCATGCTGCTTGTGTGAGACCAGAACGATCTCGTCTCGGAACGTGACGAGTTTGGAGGCGAAGTTCAAATTCATGGCTCGCACCAGAATGTATGTTGTCGAAAGGCAGCACCAATAACAGTACACAGTATTCACCATCATTCATTAAAGGCAATTTGAATGCAGGTCTTTCACATGAATACATACACTGTACTCCTGTCAAGTCAAACTAGAATGCATATATAATGCAATTTATACCCGTTGGGAGGCTCGGTTCTTTTACAGTAGTTCCATGGCCTGTTGATGCAAGTCAAGTGGACAAGGACTGCCACATTCGATTCCAGCATGACGAATGCTGGTGAACTTGAACAAGGCTCCAAGCTGCGTCGGCCACTTGGAGACTTGGACGATGCGGGCTCGACTCCACGGAAGACCAAGCGGCTCATGGTGGTGCACAGCAACGCGACACATGCCACCCCACTCAAACACCAAACTGGGACAGCCACAACTGTGTCGTACGATATCCATCCCCGCACAAGTCTGGCTTTGTCGACAGGTCCAGCCATCACTGCGTTGACCTTGTCTTCGGCCGCCACCATCCAACACACCGCTGAAATCACTGCTCCTTCACTTGACCCCATCGCTCCAATTCGAGGCGTTAACAATGGCAAGAAGCGTATCCAGGGGTGCATTGTCAGCTGCTTTTACTTGCACCTTGATCCAGAAGCGAAATTGCCCACCGGCGTCCGTTCGCGTCTTCAGAAGCACCAGCTGGCCCACTTTGCCTTTGGCGGAGGCAAACTCAAGTCGCTCAAACTCGGCCGCGACATGTTTGGCTCGGCGGTGGAGACGCTCAACACCCGCCGCTTGGGTCGAAACCATTGCAAGTTGACGCACGAAAGGGGCACCCTGTACGTTGAACGCTGCAGTCCAGGCAGTGTCGTCGTGAATGGGGTGCATCTCGGTACAACGCAACCAGCATAGCCACCATCCAATTGACTGTCACATTAGAGCAACACAGACGTGTGGCACTTCGGTGCGGAGACAAGGTTGCGCTGCTTGAAAAGCCGACGTTGTCGTTGGTATATGTCGTGTCGCGCAAGTTTTATTTGCTCCAAGCCTCGAGGCGGTCCATCCCTAGGCACGATCGCACCCACACAATCGTACGCCGCGTCCCAGCCATTCATTTCCTGGTCCACTGATTGATTGGCTTGTAGGCTGTGTGCGCGGCGGCCCCTCTCGTGGGCCTCGACCGCCAAGGCAATCTCCATCCTATTCCAGTACGCAACCGCGACTTGTTACATCACTCAGATATGTCGGTGTAGGAATTGGAGGTAGAACGGCACTTGGCGATCATAAGGGAATGTACAGCACACCGACCCTGCGTCCACGTCAAGCTGCATGTTGCCACGTGGCCAGCTCTGCACAGTCTCCTGTCGTGGGGCTGCCAGGTTCTCCATTTCTTGGGCCAGGGCAACCATGAACATGTGTACTTGGAAGACCATCTTGGGTTGGTGCATCCGCTCACGTACGTCGACTTTTTCGGCATGCTCGAGGTCACCTCGACCGCGTCCAAACGCACCCTCAAGCTGGTTGTGCTCTCGTACACGCCGTCGCGAAAACTAGGTACTAGCACGAGAGGTGGCTTTGCCGTGGAAACTGATGACCTTTCCTTCTTTGAGCAATTGATGCAACGAGAGGTTGTTGGTGGTGGTGTAGTCAACGCGTTCGTTGCCCATGGTGTCCCCCACGTACTCGTCGTGAATAACCCGAATTGTTTGAGGTACTTTGAGATGTGCTGCTCCCACGTGTGTGCGGAGGCCAAATCGTTTTGTATGTATCGGATGACTTTAACGTCGTGATGTTTGTAGTGCATTTTACACTGCGCTCACGGGTGGGCACAGTGTCCAACAAAGCGTGAACAAGTCGTTGGCCGCGGTCGGTTATGTCGCATCTACAGCGCCATCGCTCGTGGACGCGACACCGTCCGACCCTAACCCTGTACAACAACCCCACATCCGCCTTTGATATGTTGCGTCATGGCTCATATGCATACTTGAACTAGCCTCCCCTTCAGCTGTATCCTGGGGGGTTGCACGATGAAATCATCTTTCGCCGAAAGGTTGGCTCGAGCGACCCTTACAAAGCCCCAATGCCAGCGGGGGCAACAATTGGTCGTCGAAGTTCAAGAGAGCTCCCCGCACTGCCCCCCGTACGCGTTTCAGTGACACAGCGGTTCGAACGTTTTTTCATCTTTTGTGGTAGAGCGCCGAGAGCCGCCCCGCCGACGTGTTTCGGGTGAGTGACTTTCGCCGAACTGGAGTGTTGATGATTTTTTGCATAGCTTTGCGAACTCTTGGCCACGAATTCTCGCCTCGTCACAATCACAAGCACGCTAAACGACGTCGGTACGGCCACAGAAAACCACGTACAGAATTGTCGATTCGAACTTGGCTGCAATATGTAGACACTGAGGTTGCAATTGCGCTGGCTCATCGAGTGGACTCGAGGCATAGTATTCTGGGCTTTGGTCATCGCATTGTGTGTGGCTTTGTCTCGGCATTCATGCAGAAACGAGCGTCCGAAAGCGGCAACTTTTGCATGTGGACGTATGTCCGCAAGGTCACTCGCACACACTCCACTACCAACACGTACATGCGTTTCATTTCAATCGACCAAACAATTTATGCAGCCTGATGTGTCCCGTAGAACGAAGTGGCCCAGCCTGATCGTGCTTATCGGGTGCGATCCATGGCTGGCAGACGAACACACGAGCGCTGGATTTCGTGCGATGCTCCAAACGTGGTTGGACGCGACGGCCCACTTGAAAGTAGTCCTCACAGCTACCACTGCCGTGACGTCCACCCACAAGCTCCAGCATATCGCCGAAGACATGTACGACTAGAGCTTTGTCTAGTGTGAGACAGCTTGTGTTTGCTTGTCATACAGAGTTCTCATTCGTAGCTACCCCTTGGAAAACCACAGCAGCGACGTGTCCGACGAACCCACACCACACTTGAAAACCTCACCTGCTTCCGACGCTGCCCTCGTCAGCAGTTCCCAAGAAGTCCCCCTCCTCCGTCCCGCAGACAAGGAAGAATTGAACGCCCGGTTCCAAACCCTGGCCTTGTTGTAGCTGTAGTTATACCCAATAAGGCCACGTGTAATGATATAGCATGGGACGGCTGGTATTACATGGTAGTTAGATATATGTGAGATTCAATGGCTGTTGGTTGTCGCGCTGGTTGCGCAGCCGAGACACTTCGCCATAGAGACGATGGCTGCGCCACAGCGCCTGCAGCATGTTGTATCTGTTCGTGTCGAGCTTGAGTGGCCGCCCACGCTGCAGCCCCGGGTCTTCTTCACCGTGGGAGTCCACATACGGGCTTGGAAAGTAGGCCACCATGGAGCCAGCGATCAGCACCACGCGGCATTGCTGGAGCATCAGGACCGCGCCAAGCCCACCGCCGCACTCAAACGCGTGGCGCGTACACTCTCCCATGGGGGGGTTGCCCTTGACATGGGAGTACGCACAGCACGACTCGCCGCAGCAGAGCAGCGTGCCACAGACGAGGCACAGCCCAGGCTCTCGGGGGACGCGGTCGCAGCGTTGGCACTTGAGCCGGACGTGGTGGCTGTAGAGATCGTCGTACTGGGTCGGCAGCGCAACCAGCTCGAGCGGCGCCGCCGTCCGGTTGTCGCGCAGGATAAACATGTTGGCCAAGTAGGCTTCGCTCGTGTGTTCGGCGTGGTCGCATCGGTTGGTCGCGTCTTGGGACGCCGCCCCAAGCTCCATCTGCGACGCTTTTCGGATCACACACCACTCCCAAATCGTCTGCAGCGCGTCCAGCGGCACTTGGCTCACGTCCTGGAACGACGGCGGCGGGATCGGCAACGGTAACGATTTGTCCGTCAAACACCCGTACACGACATGCATTCGACGCACGAGCAGCGCGTTCAGGTCCACAATCGCATCCACTGCGACAACGTCCACCGCGGGTTTCAACCGCAGCGTCGGGTCAACTTCGCACAGGCGCAGGACCAACTGCAGTGCCCCGACCGCTTGCAACTCGCGGCGAGTCGGCGCGTGTTTCGAGTGGCGGGTGGCTTTGGCAACGTGACGTTGCAGCAATTTCAAGCTCTTGGCGTGGGCCACGGCAGGGTCCTGCGGGGGGCGAGCCGTGACGACAGGGGGGGCACTACTGCCCCCCCGACGAGTCTGCATGCGACTGCCGCCTCGAGCCGACGATGCAACGCCGTTGTTCGGAGCAGCAGCAGAGACCGGCACATCTTGGTAAAAACTGGCGGCTCGCTGCGGCTCCAACACGAAAAATTCACGCCCGAGGCGCTGCAGCATGTCGGCCGCGCAAAACACAGGAATCAATTCGCCGATCGTATCGATCGAGTCGGCGGCGACCATCGACACGACAAACGCCTACGATACATTTGTCATCCAGAAGCCAAATATGATTGTGTACCGTAAATGTGTCGGCAACCAGCAAGCCTAACACCGTTCCTCGAATGCACGCATCCAACGACCCAATCATCTACAGCCATGTAAGTTCTGTCATGCCCATAGATATAAGATAAGTCTGTACCTTGGTGTACTTTTTGTACTCGCGCTTGGATTCTTGAACCACAGGGCAACACCGCTTGACTGTTTCGTAGATAACTTTGGATTCGCCAGTCAGGTGCACCATCGCAAACGACCACCTTGTAAACGTCACGAGCGCTTGCATGGACGCATACTCCTTCTCCAACGTCGATGGCCACACCATCATTGTGTCTCCATCACAAGAGAGGAGGCGACTTCCGTCGTCGTTGAGGGCATCCACTTCCGCGAGCGTCGACGCGACCGTGTACGCGCAGGCAGACCACAGGTACGGCGCGCCCTTTTCAAAGCTACCGTGGGGTTCCCACAATGCGTCTTCGTAGTATTGTTTCCACTTGGCCAGCGTGTCTTGGTTTGCATGTGTTTGGTGCATGGGTTGGATCCACGACGAGTTGTCCCGCCGGACGACAATGTCAAACCAAGAAGTGGACAAAGAGGAGGAGGACGAGGAGGAGGAAGGGGCTGGACTGGTCGACGGAATCATGGGAATCAACACGTTGCACAGGCCTTTGCACATGGGACAGAGGAACTGCGTCATGGGGGCGTCGCCATCGACCGCCTGCATCCCATCAAATTCTTCGCCGCGCATGGCCTTCTCGTGCAGCGTGCCCATGTACGTGTCGACGCACTTCATGTGCACAATGTGCTGACACGTCCGCACAAACAGCCCCACCGGCACCAGGTTGAGGCCGTCGTCGTCGTTCCGTTTGGAAACGCGGGCGGGGCCGCCACCGCTACGCCGCTGTACGTTAAACTGAAACTGGCGCTGGCGACGTGGCGGTAGCATCCGCATCGCGTGATCAAACGCACCGCCCAACATGCGTGCCATGTCCTCTTCCGGAGCGACGGCCGCCGCCCCCAACATGCGCGCCAATTCCGCTTCGGGGGCGACCGCACGACCATGCCCTTCACGGCGACCGATTTCATTGTCGGCGGCAAGGTGATTGTGGTGATGGTGGTGATGGTTGTGGTGACGATGGGGGTCGTCAAATTCGTCGACCTCGTCGTCGTCATGGCCCATATCCCAAAACATGTCGGCAAATGCCATCCGGGGGGATGCGCCGTCCCCACCATCCTCGCTATCTTCGTCGTCGTCGTCGTCGTCGTCGCTTTCGCTGTCGTCCGACTCGTGATGATGGTCGTGATGGTCGTGCTGATCGTGGTGGTGGTGGAAATTATGGTTTGGATAAAAGTGCGGCGACCGGCTGTCGTCCCCTCGGCTTTGCAATTGCATGGCGCGGATCAACGCCGCCACGTCGGTGCGGGATTGGCGCCCCTTGTCTGGATGCAGGGCGTCGGCTGCAGTCGGACGGAACCCCGTCGAGAGCACGGTCGACTGTTGTACCATGGCCACCATACACAACTCGTCGTCCGAGTTCGAGTCGTGGCACAACATGCACGTGGGCTTCCACTTTTTCGGCGCCGCAGTATTCTCGTCGGATGGGGCCGGGGTGGCCTTGTCCACAGACGTCGTTCGACCGCGCTTCTTGTGCTTTGGGGGTTGACTGGTGCTCGGTGGCTTCGTCTTGCCTGCTTTCCCGTCGTCGTCGCTCTTGTTCAACTGGGCCGGCTGCGCCTTGTCGCCGACAACCTCGTCTTCTTCGGTTTCGTCGCCCATGAGTTGGGAAAAGGCCGCCATCTGCTTTGCCATGGCCGCCATTGCGCGGGCTTTGGCTTGATTCTTCCGCGCTTGTAAATCCGTTTCTGGTGCGGCGTCGCCTGCCTTGTCTTGGATATTTCCGCCACTTGACGCGGTGGTCTGCGCCGTCAACGCCGCGGCGCAGACAGGCGACCGACGCGCGTATTCTTCCAGCAGCCACGACACCACGTGACGGTGCTCCTTGTCCTCGGCACGCTCCAACTCGACCAAGTACACGATCAACGGCGCTACCAATTCCCAGTACGACGGCGTCGAGGCCACTTGGGCGCCATACACAAGCACGTCCAGCGCGGTCGACACCAGCGCCTCCGTCCACCGCGCGTTGTTGTCCTTGTCGCATCGACGACGGAGCACACACTTGACCAGTTCAACCGTGCTCGACGTGATTAGCAACGATTGCACGTCCGCCAGGTGCGGCAGCGGCGCCGTGGCCGGGACAAACGGCGGGGTCGCGTTCGGGCGCTCGAGGATCTTCTCGCGCGCCTCTTCGTGCAGTTCCCGGTTCAAGTGCATGTGGTACGGGTTGCACTGGACGATGCTGTCGGCCTTGATCGTATACTTGCCCGGTTCCAACCCGACCGGGGCCTGGAAGCTCGCCACTTGTTGCAACAGCGGCTCGAGGCGGGCGATGGGGGCCGACATGTCTTGGCCCCCCAACGGCAGCGACACGTTGTCACTCAGTTCACTGAATGTACTTGGTCGGACGAGCAGTTGGTGAACCAGTTCTTCGCGCAGAAACGCATCTTCGTGGTCGCTTCCTGTGCTAGACGGGACGTTTGTCGACAGCACCAGCAGCAACCGCAGCGCTTCGTCCACCATTTGTAGCTCCTGGTGCTTGTCGTACGTGGCCGTGGGGGACACCGTGGCGTCGTCAGCGTCCGTAAAGTACGACCGCAACCCAAATCGATCGACCACCAACGCCACTACGTGGTCGGCGCCCAGCAGCAGCACGCCCACCTACAGCCATCCATCCATCTGTTGTCAATGGTTTCATTCAAAAACTGGAGTGGGCACGCCGAAATGCATCCACTTCAACAAACGGGTACTACTAGCATGAGGAGGGGTCTGATGTAGACACGCATTCTGATCAGTTAACTTGACATATTGGTGTACACATATCATGGGCATCACGATACGAAACAGTTCAATCTCTTGAAATCAACTATCGACGGCTTTAAAAATCACCACATAGAAGTGTCACCATGATTTCACGACACTAGGCTTCGCCATACAACGATTGACTCGACTCTGTCCCTCCGCATTGGGCAAAACCATATATATACTAATCGTTGTAATAGGATCAAATGGATTCGAATGCAGTTGGCGAAATGACTCCAAACTTGGGTGAAATGCACAATACCTGCAGCAAGAACAGATCGGCGTCGCGAAAGTTGACGCAGTACGGCATGGCGCAATAGTTGAACAGCTGGGTGACCATGTTTTCGTCGCCGTTGCGGCGCCACAGGTTGGCTTGGATCTGGCTCGACATGGCCAAGCACTGCAGGGGCGCGTCAAGGAGGAGCACGACGTCCGCGAGCGAGTCCAGGCCAAGCGACGCCTTCCACGACGACAGGTCCGAGTCCTTGGACAACACGAGGACTTGCTTGAGCATGGCCGATACGAACCGATGCAACGGAATGTGCAGCGACGACGCGGCGCGAGGGGCTCCGTCGGCGGCCATCACCACCACCGACGCCTCTGTGGCATCGAACGAGGCAACACCCCCCGATGAACCAGCGGCCAACGCCGGCATGGATTTGGCAGTCACCTCCAGGGACGAGCCCTTGACTTGGTCGATCGCGCGCATCACGTGTCGCATGAGACTGGCGCAGAGAGGGGGGCTGGATGACGTCGTTAGGCCATGGAGCACCAGCGGAAATAACGCGTGCAATTTGATGCCCAAGTTGAACGTGGCAAACCACGTGTCGGATTCGTACTCGACGTGGGGCTCGTCGCGACCTCGACGAACTTGCGCATCGGCAAACTAGTCGATTGTCCACGTTGAATTTGGTATAGCAATAAGGTAATAACAAAAACTATACAGCGTAAACCAACATGTCGACTCTATTTTCCATCGACGCATAATATCCCAGTCGATTGAAATCGTGGGCGCGGGGTACCTGCAACACAGTGAGGCACTGCAACCACTTGGAAAAGTTGACGTCGTGGCCAAGCAGGTCGGTGGGGTTGCCGTGGGCCAGCACGAATTCCAAATGGTCGCCCGCGTGCTACAGTTAGCAAGCCACGTCATACACTTAGTCCTTGTATACAACATACCATCGATAGCTCCACACATGGAAAAATCGACACACACGCGTTCAAACCTTAGATCCAAATCCCAATCCAAGCCTAAAAACTATACAAGATATACGATAAAAGAAGACTCGACATGTAGTTCTTTGTACACATCGACCTACTTGGAACACCTAAAAATGAACCAGTCGAGAGGACTATCGCACCTTGTACTTGGAATGGCTGATAGCGATACTGTCAGGTCGGAATTCAGGGCATGTGGTGCCGTCTGGCTTGGTGCGGACGCCCATGCTCGTGCTGAGCACCGACGCCAGCGCATCCAACAGCGTCGTGACGAGGGTCTTGGGGTACTTGGCGAGGAGCGACGGCACCGTGAGCAGCTGCGTGGCAAAGTCAAAGATGCTGTCGCTGGACGCCCCGAGTCCCTTCAAGTACGTGGCTGTGTTTTGAGCGTACCCGTCCACGAACGCATCCATCATGGCATGCTTCATCGATTGGTTCAAGATCAGTTCGTGCATGAACAAGTTGACTTGGTGGATCGCCGGCTTGGTGAGCAAGCAGTAGTTGCGCACTAAAATGTCGAGCATACTCGGCGCCGGCGCGGCTAGGGACGATGGAGACGGCGCGAACGCCGCCGCCGTCTCCTGGCACACGTCCAGCAGAGCCGGGTACGCCTTGGCCACCTTTTCCAGGCAATCCCCCAGGCACCCCGGCACCAGCGCGCCCCACGCAAACGAGTTGGCTTGCTTCTTGGTCAGACAATCCACCCACTCGCCCAGATTATCGGGGGGGTGCAGCACCGTGGACACGTGCAAGAGGGCGTCGCGGCTGACCTTCCACCGATGTTTCAAGCACTGGTCGATCGAGAGTTTGCGCACGGCCGCCTTGTCTGCCGATTGTTGCCGAAGCGACGCGCGTTGGACCAGCGCCGCCAAGAGGGACATCACGTCCGCGCACGGATGCGTGCGGCGGGCTTCGATGCTCCGCGACACGAGCGCCGCCAACCCGTCCGAAATCTCACAGAGCGACCGCAGCCACTCGATCAAGACGGGCACGCGCCGCATGTCGTACAGTTCGTATGGCACGACCGACGTCGTAAACTTGTCGAGCGAGACCACAAGGGCCACCGCGCGCACTTGTGTCGACAGACAAATCTGCGTGTACCCGTCGGCGTCCGACTTGTTGGCGAGCTTGATGGCTTCGGATCTGGTCGCGCCGGTGTGGGTTCGTAGGGCTCGAATCACCTACAAGACAATCGTTCAGTTCCCCAAATCCACCCACAGAACCCAATAGCAAACGGACGAACGTCGGAGAACGGGTGGATGTCGTCGCTATGCAGGCGCGTGTCGTAGTTGAGCTCTTGGTCGTCCTCGTATGGTTCGACGGTGGATGCCACGTCCATCCACTGTTTTTTCATGTCGTCCGTGAGCCGGGAGCCGAGAGCCGTCATGCCTTCGCCGACGCGCAATCCCTGCTCCGATGTCACGAGCGCGTCAAACAAGAACTGCACCACGGCATCGATCAACGGTCCTGCCACGACTGACAACCCCTGGGGCAGGTCCGTCTCGGGACAAGGCACAGTCCCAGAACTCGTCGAGTCGTTGTCGCGACCGGGGTGCTTTGTACAAAATCCGGTCTTCGCCCATGCTTCGGGATCCCCGCAGTCACAACACCCCCCAGCAGACGTACGCTGGAACGATACGTCGTGTCCGTCGTGGTTGCTGTCGGCAAAACACGCTTGGCACATGACACACGTCGAGTCGTGTTGGCAGTCGCGGCAACTGTATGCAACTTCGTCTGCTTTGAAGATATACCCACAAACTTTTCTCCGCTTCTTTGCCATCATGCGTGCAAAGACTGGATTCGCCATCACGTCTCGCGGTTTCCGGAGGCCCGCGCGATACTCGGTCATGTCCTGTTTTGTCACTGCCGCTTGTTTCTTCTGTTTCCCGCCCACGTCCACAAGACAGGTCATCATGATGTCTAGTCCGCGTAGCAGGCTTTGAGACGTGCAGCCCCCTGAGTCCACTTGGTGTACGAAGAATAGCTGCACAAACTCAGCTACCTCTGACGCTGCGGCATCCTGTCCCGCCATCGTCGACTCAATCTTGAAGGGATAATGCAGAACGAAATGCCCATTGGTTGGCCGATCTTGTCCTGAATACCTCTTAGAATGCATAATTCTACCCAACGGGAACTTCAAACCAAGGTATATACTACTGACCAGTCTATACAGGCACGAAATATCCTGTCATTCTTAATATACTAGAAACACTAATTTGGTCGCAAAGTTCAGACCTCACATTAGAAAAGTATTTTGACTTTGATTAATTTCTTTGATCAACTTACCAGTTTCTAAAATTGAAGAATTAACACTTTTTTGACTTTTTGATAACGCTTCTCTGTTACTGGTAACGTTAAGGTCAATTTGAAGCATATTTTGGCAATTACTCCGTAGTATTAACTTCAAGTACTGGGCAATATATTTCAGCCAATCAGAACGGTTTCGACTCACTGAGAAACTAAAAACGAAATGGCGACGTCGCCGCAGCAGGCGGACGCGCCGATCCAGCTACCAGCGGACAGTGGAGGTGGCCTTCCGCCCTCGGGACGGCAGTTGCTTCGCGAATTATGGAGTCTTGGTAGCCAGGATGAAGAATCCACCACTGTCGACGACGAAGAATGGGCGATTCGTCCATCGTTTCAGTCGTCCGTGTCGTCGGCGCGCAGTTCTGTAGCCAACGACCAAGAGCGCCGCACGTTCAGTTCGTTCGAAAACGGGATTTCCAACTTGGACGTGGACTTGGCTATCGCTCCAGGGAGTCCCCATGTCGTGCACGATGGCTGGCTGATCAAGCGTGGCCACAATTGGCACACGTGGAAGAAGCGGTGGTTCGTCTTGACGTCCGACGCCAAGCTCGAGTACTTCAAGAAATCGAACCGCAAAAAGTCCAAAGGAAAGGTCGACCTCAACGACGGCATCGTGCAAGTTCAGTTCGTCGACGTCCATCGCGTCGAGCACACGTACGCGTTCTGCATCACAAAGGGGTTCTACACACTCCTGTGCAGTTGCGAGACGGGCGACGAAGCTGACACATGGGTGCGCCACCTCCGCCACGTCCGCCTGCACCCTCCCCCGGAATATGAGGGTCTCGATCGTCACGTGGGGGCCTTTGATTCGGAAGCCACGATGGCTACCCTGCTTGGTTCCGAGACGTCGGCTAGCCCGACGGGGTGGACAGCGCAGATGCTCCGGTTTCAGCGTCGGGTACTTTCCAGTACCTCTGGGTTTACACCCGTGACGACGTCGTCCATCTTGGCCGTCCAAAGCGTCGCCACGCCGTTGGAAGGGTTCAAAGCCGGCACGATCCTCAGTTTCGTCCACTTTATGACCCAGCAAATCGTGACCAGCCATATGTCCTTGTTCACAACTGGCGAGTACCGTGTCGTTCCATTCGACGCCATCATGGGCATCCACGTCGTCCTCGAAGATCGCATCTTTCTCCCACTTCAAGACACGTTCCACAGGCACCTCCATGACGTGCCCACGTCCCGCGTGCAAGCGCGCCTGGCCATCCTGCAAAGTCTTCCGGCTGGCCATATCTTTGACGCGGCAGTCTTGGCGACCGCCGACACGGACTGGTCGGACGCCATCGCGACCTTCTCCGCCCTCGACACGGCCTCCCTTCCGACACACAAGATGCGCATATTCCAGCGCGCCGTGGACATGCTTGGCTCCAAATTTGCCGCCGCCCCCGCCGCGTATCGGTACATGTGCATACATGCCAGCGTCGTCGACCTCGCCGTGCAAGCGGCCATCCTGCGCCTCGTTCAAAAGTACCTGCCGTTCCCTGGGCTAGACGGTCCAGTGCAGTTGCTTGTCGACGCGGTGGCATGGGTGGCCGATTTCAACATCACGACACCCTTCTCCCCTTCGTCGTCACCTTCGTCGATGCTGTCCAGCGTCGCGAGCCCGACATCGGTCGTGTCGGTGACGTTTGCAACGCCTGACCTCGGCATTCAGTTCGTTTCGCATTTGCCGCAGGACCGCGGCGCCCGCGTGGCGTTTGTTCTAAAGTACTCGCAGGCCAACTTGAGTGCGACGGTCCAGCCTGGTCTTGTGCTCGTCGCGATCAACGACACGTTTGTGGCCGTGTCGACTCTGCCAGACATTGTCAGCCTCGTGCGCCGCGCCAAGTTGCCCAAGCGGCTGCTCTTCGTCGCCGACATCGATGGGTTTCTGTCCACGGCATGCTACCACTACCTCCTCTGCTCGGCCGCGGACCGAGGCGACCTGGCCACCGTCCGGTTCATTGTCGACCAGAATACTCCGCAACTCAACTTGCATGGGCCGTGTCTTTGGACTCCGACGGCGCTCGCTTTCTCAGCCAACGCCCGACCACCACCCACGACCACGACCGTGCCGGACCTGGCATTGCACGCGGCGGTCCGCGGCGGCAACGTCGACCTCGTCCGCTACCTCGTAGACGACGTCGCATTGGACGCCAACCAACGGACCAACTACCAACTAACGACGCCGTTGCACATGCTCGTGGCCAACGTCGCAGAGATCGCGCCGCTGCTGCTTTCGTACGGCGCGATTGTCGACCTGCCCGACAAGGATGGCCGGACGCCGCTGCTCGTCCAATGTCGCGCGGGAAGCAAGGAAGGCGTGGTCACCCTCGTGGGGCTCGGGGCATCGGTGCGCGCGTTGGCATGGGCGACGGGCACCTCGCCGCTCATCGAGTGTGTGCGTCGGGGGGACCTGTCGTTGGTGGATTTTCTGCTCCTCAAAGGCGCCAGTGTATCGGCCGCAACCAACAACAAGGAGACGGCGCTGCATGTGGCAGCATCCACCGGTCATGTGGACGTCATCGCCCGACTCGTGGCGGCCGGGGCGTCGTTGACGGCGGGCAATCGCGACGGATGGATCCCCGCCATGGTGTTCCTCAGCAACTACCGCAAACATGCTTCGGATGGCGCCGCATTCTTGCGCGGGTTTCGGCTCCTCGTGGCCGACCCCGCCACGATGCGGTGCAGCGACGTATGGGGGCGATATGTTGTGCACTTTGCCGCGACGTCGCTCGACCCGAAAACGATGAAGGACGCGATGGAGCTGTGTCTGGAGAAGGGGGCGGACGGGCACGTCGAGGACGTGTTTGGGGATACGGCCAAAGACTACCGCAAACACCCGAGGGACCACGGCGAGTACGTGCCCCCGACGAGCTACATGAAGCACTTGCACGTGTCGCTGGTCGAGCTCGGGGATTTGAAACGATGGCGCATCCAAAACGGAAAGATCGAAGACATTTTGGCGTACTTGGTCGCAGACAAGTCGACGTGCGTGCATGAAATGGTGTCGTTTGTGCTCAACTTTCAAGCGTACATGGACATTACAGACCTTTTGGCCTTGTTCAAGGTACGGTCGTTGCCAATCATGTTAACAAATGATCGGATCTGTTTTGTATGTGTCTAGGCAAAGTTTGGCCACCCCGACGCGAAATCCAAACTCAAGCAAGCGTGGAGTGCATGGGGGGGCGGTGGCAGTTTGCAACGAGACAGTAGGCTGTCCATTGCCGTATGCGGCTGAATGGGGGTGTATTATTGTAGATCACTGCGGCGGGATGCTCTTTCTGAGCTTGGTCGGGGTCTTGTATCCCGACGTGGTGACGACGGACGCATTTGCTGACTGCGTGGCAATCACCCGTGCCTCCATGCCCATGGTGCACCTCCAAATGGCCAAACTCTCGGCCGTGTACAACGTCGGGCCGCCCTCGACGCTGTACGAGGACTTGTACCAGCACATGACGGAGATGTACGCAGCTAGAAAGCCCTTGACCAACGACCTGAACGACCCCCTCCCTCGGCTCTCGCTGTACGTCCAGTATCGAACGCCATGTTCTTGTATCGAACGCCATGTTCTTGTATCGAACGTCATGTTCTTGAATGATCGAAATGACTTTTGGGTGTAGGACCACAACGACTGCGTTTGATTTTGCTCGCCACGTCACATTGCTGAGCCATGCGCTGTTTTGCCGGATACCGATCCGCCAGTTGCTCCTCCCAAAATGCCAAGACATTGGCTTCTTGTCGGCCCGCCACTGGTTTCAACATGTACGTACCACTCTTTAATTACCGATATTTTGTATATATATATATGTGTGTGTACTGTATCGCATGTACGTAGTTGTCGGACGTTGTTACGAATTCCATTTTGCTCCAAGACTCGCCAAGTGACCGCGTGCGTGTCATTTGCTTCTTTATCGACGTACGTCACCACCTCCTTGTCTTCGTCGTCGTCGTCGTGGCTACTGATCGTAGTAGTTGCTAGTCAAACGACTCTTGTTGAACTACATCAAATGCCATGTTGTTGTTTGCCGTAGGTGGCTGAGATTTGCTTTGCAGCGTTCCAAAACTTTGACTCGTTCATTGCGATTGTGTATGCGCTGCAGTCGACTCCCATCTTTCGGTTGAAGATTACGTTTGGTCATGTACGAACCTATATATATATATTCCCAACATATTGGTTCGGGTCGTTGTCTATAACGAAAGTCTATAGTTGGGTCGAGAGTATACTGGAAAACTCCGCAAACTCCAAGTGTATACCCAAAGCGGAAGCAGGTAAGATTACTACTATCATACTAAAACCTCTGATTGTGTTTGGGATGGACGAGATCGTTTCTGTTGGCGAAGATACAATTTTAACTGTTGATACTGATCCACAATCGATCTGATTGGTTGAGTTTCATTGAGAAGGTTTTGATTGGTTAATAATTTAGAGCTCATCGAAGTAGCCAATCAAATCGATTTAAAATCCAACACCACAACACAATGGAATTTCACTCGAACGTACAATACTGTTGTAGAGAAATGAATCGTGTGATGAAGTCGGTCCAACCTCCTTGCATGCCGTTTCTCGGGCTATTTTTACAGGTTCGGCACAACCACAATATATAATATACAGCATCCTGTGCTGGACATATATATATATATACGAATATATTAATAAATGGATACACACATTTCCGTTGCTTGTAGAACATTGTAGGTCTGAACGAATTGCCGAAATATGAAGAGGATTCGTATGTGAATTTCAACCGCCTGCGCTTGATCGGGACATTGGCGCAAGATTTGATCAAGTTTCAAAGCGTGCCATATCCGTTCCAGTCCAACCACGCCGTGGAAGTATGTGTCTAATAATTGTTGTGGATTTGTAGATGGGTCGACTAACTCTAGTTGTGGAAATGTATTTAGGAAATCCTTCACATGTCCTTGCCGTTCCCAAACGAAGAAGAACGGTACAATCGGTCGCATGTCGTCGAGTCCAAAGCCGCCATCGAAACGTTCGAGGACGATCAGCGCATGCGAACAGAGCCGGACGAGTCGCAGGCGTCGTGGACGATGCGCCTCCGACTGAATTCGTCGGCTCGGCGGGACCGGCGAGGGTCGTCAAGCACATCCACGACGCTCAGTGCAGTCTAACCAAACATCTCAAATTATTTCCGCCAAATGGCAAATTGCATCTGTCAAGTTTGTCATGACACTACCATATAGACACTATCTTTTGCCGCAGGCTGCAAAATATAGACTAGTATGATATTTCCATTGTCCTTGTGGTTGGCTCTTTACAAAGCATCGCTTGCATCAATATATATAGACTAGTATGATATTTCCATTGTCCTTGTGGTTGGCTCTTTACAAAGCATCGCTTGCATCAATATATATAGACTAGTATGATATTTCCATTGTCCTTGTGGTTGGCTCTTTACAAAGCATCGCTTGCATCAATATATATAGACTAGTATGATATTTCCATTGTCCTTGTAGTTGGCTCTTTACAAAGCATCGCTTGCATCAATATTGTCAGCAGGACAACTAAAGCCATATCATTGAACTTTGGAGTATTTAGTGGGAGAATTGCAATGGTGTCCGCTGGTGAGTGGTAGCACACTAATTGAATTCATACACTAATTCGAAGTTGATGATCCTGCAATCTGATTGGGCTAAATCCTTTTGCCGATTCTTCTCCACATTTGGTTGTGTTCCAGTTTAGAATAAACACAACAATATATATATATACGACTAACGGTGGTACTACTACTAGTACTACTACTACTCGTTTATGGCACACACAATATGCCCCCATTCGACACTACCTACATCCATAGGATGTAACTTGTGTATTAGAATAAGACTTATGCAGGCATCGCGTGTGGCTTGTTGCCAAGTTCCGACGGTGGATTGCCTCCTTGGCCGTGGTTGTACTCGTCGGGGTAGATCCGTAGCCACGCGTTGTGCAAGGCGGCGTAGTGTTTCGGTTGCGTGAGCGACCACCCGAGCGGGTCTTCGGCCCACAACACAAAGATCGTCGTCACTGCGCCACCCATGACCGACATGAACAAGTTGTTGACGATGTACCCGATAAGGAACGCCACGAGGCCGACCATGTACTCTGGGCGCTTGACTCCTGGGAACTGAAACGACTGGTTTTCCACTTGATCGGCCACAACCGTCACAGCCACAAACGAAGTGAGCCCCCCCACGACCAAATTGCCAAGCCAAAACACCTTTTGCGTCAAGTCGTCGTTCACTACACCTGTCCACCCTTTGCTGTGAAACAGTTGCGATACCTAGCCACGACCGATCTGTCAGAGGCGGGCCGTTCCCCTTGTCGGTTGATATATATATATATATACATGGAACAGGAAGATGATAATATACAGACCTGCCGCCCCGCTTTGAGGAAGCTGATCCCGTGGATGCCCACGTACGCGTACGCATACCGGTTGAACGTTTCGACCATGTTTTTGATGCAGCCGAGGCAACACGCCAAGCAGCCGACGATGCACGCGGCGACGCAGTTGCCGCTCCGGGCCGCGACCATCGAAATCGAATTGAGGACCGTTTGGATGGCTTCCAAGATGGCCACAACCAACGAGCCAAAGCAAATGCTGCCCAAGCTCAGCGTCATGGCGCGGCCCCACGCGCCCAGTGTGATGAGCGGGGTACTGACGTTGACCTTCCACGCCGCCACGGTGCCGGCCACCGTGACTGCCACGATGTTCTTGACGACCATGGCGCCCCAAAAGAACACGGCGAGCATCGGTACCGAAAGGCCAACGATCGGACCGTATTTCACATGAAGTTTGCACTTGGCGGCGGAATGTGGGTCAGCGCAATGGTGGTTGGGCTTGATGTACTCGAGGTGGTCGAAGAGACCATACACGCCAAGGAACCACGTGATGGCCCACGCCAACTGCACCACGACCATGACCAATGCCACAATGAGCGTCATGGGCAGCCGGACGATGGCGCTACCGGCGATTTTCAGGTGCACGGCCGCGAATTTCACCCGTTTCTAAACGATACGTGATGAATATGATGGGAACGAACGACGGTACAATATGGACGGACTAACGTACGCGGATGCACACGGCGTACAACGTGATGAGGAGCGCCAAGAGCCCAAATACGGGCGCCGGCCACCAGTACACCTTGGCTTCGCGCTCGTGTAGTTTCTTGGTCATGAAGATGCCGGCAAACACACACGCACCGATCATGAAGAACAACGACGCCCAAATGACAAACTCGCCCAGGAACATCATGGTCACAATCCACGCGAGGGAAATGCCAATCGACGCGCCGCCGCACATCGCCGCGTAGTTGAGGACCTTCTTGAAGCCGGTCGTATCGGGATTGTCTCGGAGCTGCGTCTCCTGGATGAACTTAGGACCGAATTGCACGGCAAACGCTACGGTCATCCCGATCACGGCCAGAAACGCGATGAGGAATAACATGTCGTTGCATTGACGCGGGGGCGATCGATGCAACGACGGCATATCCTTCTGCTCCACGATGTAGGCAACGTTATCTACGCACGACCGCGTGCTGTCCACGTCCGTGTCACGCGGGTCGATGTGCATCATGTTGAATGATCAATGACAAGCGGATAGATCTGCATGTTATGTCGTCAATTGTCATGCCACTCGGTGATCGTCGTGCAACTGGGTAAAACTACCCGTAGCCAATAAGACGAGCGAGCACAACATTTAGAGCCAATCACACAACAACAATCACACACAAACTAGCCAATAAGACGAAGCAGGGCAACATTTCGTACCAATTATAGCCAATCCCACCACGAGAAATGTCTTGTGACCATTTATTGAGGTTTGTAGGTATTCGGTACAGGAACACAGCAAATACAGTTGACATTTCGCTGAATTTGTGGTTGAATGGGCAGGTATTCAGCACGCCGGCGTAACCTTCGACGACGTTCGCCACGAGTCGAAAATCGCAATGCCGCGGTTTTGCGTGATTCACACGGAAGATGCTGTGGAGCGATGGAAGAAGCGTACCTACAGTACGACCGACAATGTGTTTCCTCCTTATCTCCGTGATCTGCTTCTTAGTGTTCCGACGACGATGCTACGCTAGGCGACATGTTCATCGACGGGTTGGCGCGCGAAGGCGATTCGTGGACGGTGGTGAACCCCGCGACGGGCGACTCGTTGGCGACGGTCCTTCAAGACAACTACGATGGGATTGTCATCACAGGATCCCATTACAACGTCCGAGACGAGTTGCCGTGGTACAAAGCGTTGATTGAGATCATTCAACATGTGGCAAGCACGGGCACGCCCAATTTGTACGGCGGCTGCTTCGGCCACCAACTCGTGGCCCATGCGCTGGGCGGTGTCGCAGGTCCGAGTGAGAAATTTGTCATGAAGGCAGAGACAGTTCACTTTTTGCCGTCAAGTGGCAACCTGCTGGGCCCGGTACCGGCGTCGTTGAACTTGCTCGAAGTGCATGGCGATTGGGTGAGCGTGTTGCCTCCGGGGGCCGATTTGGTCGCGCATTCCGACTCGTGTGCGAACGAAGCGTTTGTGACGGGGGCCGCGCGCAACATTTTGTGTGCTCAGGGCCATCCTGAATTCGACGTGCAGTACTGCTTCACGGAAACGCTGTGGGATTTGTGCAAGTCGCGACTTGGCAGTGCGGACGACATCGCACGAGCCAAAGCGTCGTTGGACGCGTACACGGACGTGGACGCCAAGCGATTCTTGGCCTTGATTAGCAACTTTCTTAGACACAAGAGAAACTAATCAACGACTTGAATCCAAAATGCAATACGTGCGACGCTTCGTGCCGCCGACGGCGGCGAGGCTGGGGATTAAATGCGGCCGAGAAGGGTCTGCATGGCGAGCAGGTCGTTCGAGTTGAACTTGTCCTTGATGTCCTTCAACTTGGTTTGCATTTGGTGCTTTCGTTTGGTGCGACACGACTCCACCTTCTTGTTCAGTGCTTTCATTCGATCTTGCAGCATGCTTCGGCCACTTTGCATGACAAATTGCTTCAACGTGGCGCAGTCCGAAAGCAGCTCTTCGTCCACAACTTCGCTTCCTTCCACGGTGAAGAGGGTTTCGTCCAAACTACACTTCACCGCCTCGACTTGTGCGCGATGCTGCGTCGCGGCATCCTGAAACGCTGCTTCGATTGCATGGAAGCCTACACGAGCGCGCAATGTGTTGGCGTATTCACCGAGCGACTTCTCAAACTTGTCCACGTTGTGCTGGACCACGTGTTGAAGCTGGCTGTGGCGATATCGCTCTTGCTGGTCCAATATTGCGTCGGCCAGGCCTTTGAATCTGTCCAACAAGTCTATTTGTGTATCTTGTGGGGACAGTGTGGGTTGCACTTTCGTCGCTTCTTGTCGTTGCGTGTGCGTCAAAGGTCGTTTTTGCCGTGGTGACGCTACAACGAGTTCGTTTTCATGCTCATTCAAACGCCAATACGATACCTGCTATGACGTGGTAGCTTGGTAATGCCTTTAGCGGAGTTGGCGCCTTGCACGACGATTGACTGGACGTCGTCGATTGAATCTCCATGTCGCCACCACTGGCCGTGGATTGTGATGGAGACACCGGCTGTGCTCGTTCGTACTCCATCTGCTGGTGCTTGATTTCGCTCGAAAAGTTGTCGAGACTTTCCATCACTGCATGCAGCCCGTTCGTTCCTTCGTACGGTTTACTTTTAAAGCCCCCGCGGTGGTCAGGCTCGTCATGGGATGACTTCAACGGTACCGCGAATCGTGCCGAAGCATCCACACTTGAGCTGTTGATTTCTGGTGGGGGTACTACTTTTTCCTGGCTAGGTTTGCGCATGGCAAACTTATCCGAAGCCGGGCGACGGGAGTTGGTTGAAGAGGATTTCGTCGTCAATGTCGTTGCGCGTGGTTGCTTTGCTCGCTGGATTTCTTTGGCATCGTCTTCGACGCTTTTAGATGGGTTGAACGTGAACCGGTGGCTTTGTGGTGCATCGTGCTGTGTGATCAACTCTTGTTTCCACGCATGCGCTGGAATTGACGCGGCCGCTTTGGCCGGTTTGGACAACGCCATGCGCGATCGGTTCACTGGAGGCGACTTGGTTGTCGTCGTTGTCGTGGAGCTGGTTTCCACGGTCGCCTTTTGCGATTTCTGCTTCTTGTAAGCGTTCTTCGGTCGAGTGTCAGTCCGTTCAAAGTCCCATGTTTGGTCGTCTTGACGCTCGCGCTTAATCCGGCTGGGTTTGCTTTCCGTCGCCTGTCGAGGTGGAATTTGCACACTTGGCGTCTGCTTAGGCACCGGGCGATCTGCAGCCCGCTTGCGTTGTGTCCCCTTGGGATGATCTTGTTTGGTTTTGGTTGTTGAAGCAAAGTTGGCTTCTTTGATGCCCTCCGCCTTGATGGCCCGACTTGTTACCGTATCAGCCTATGCAATACAACAACGGATACGCAAGTTTTTCCAATGGCGTAAATTCGTTCGTACCTCCTGCTTTTTGGTAGCCCGATTACCAGCCGTTAATCCGGAAGGTTGAGGTCGTGCACTTTCGTGTGGTTTTTGCTTGGTTTTGGCATCAGCCATGAGCTTGTAGAAGGCTTTGGATGATTCCGCAGCAGTAGATAGCTTGCTCTGCGTTTCGACGGCAATCGACGTGGTGGCAACCTCCTTTTCGATCTTCTTGAATCGCAGTTTCAACGTCGGCACAATGTTCTCAAAAATCTACCCCACAACTTCTGTGAAATACACAACTCAACCAATGCTACTTACAGCAGAATCGACCCGCAACACGGCAACGAGTCCGTGAATGTCTCCCCATTCCGAATCGTTCACATTTGGGGCAACATCGGCCAGGGACACGGATTTGTTGATGTGAAGCTTGATCGCAGACGTCCCTTCAGTCGCGAAGCCATCAATGTTGGAGCAATGGATCTTGGCAATTCCTTGGACCACTTCGTCGGCGATGTTGATTGCAATCTCGACCTCAAACGTCATGCCGCCCATATCAAACCACTGGACGTCGTCCATGGTGATCTGTGTGCATAGTAGGTAAATGAGTCACTGCAATCACTTGAGACTCACCGATTTGTTCGACTTGAACTCAAAAGCAAGTGCCTTGATGGGGAAGGACTGCACCACCCCCACAACTTTGTTGAATTGGTTGAGCAGTTGCCTTGTGCCTGCTCGAAATTCCTACACGATCGAGTGAGCTTCAGTATCCAATGTTTAAACAACTCGTGTGGTGTACCTTGGGAGGGACACTTTGAATGCCTTGAGACAATATTGGGGGAAGGGACTCGAGTATTTTTTGAGTGAGCTCCTGGTCCTTCTTGATCGTTGACTTTCGAAGCATGCGCAAGATGCGGTAAACAATTTCCACGAGGAGTGCTTGGAAATGAAAGCTCTTTGTCTTGGGCATGTTGCAAACGATCTGAAAAAACAACGGGAGGCACTTTCGGCTGGCCCGAAGTTCACTCAGCACGCCTTCACTATCCGTCGTGAACATCGTCATAATGACGCTCAACGCCTCCGTCAAAAGCAATCCACAGCTCGTGTATCGGGTGTGAATGATCGCAAAGATTTCCTCAATGAACAACCGTCGCTCGCTCTTGGCGAAAAAGTCCCATTCGAACTACTTTCACAATTGAAAACAGATCATTCTTGATAGTGTACGCTACCAGGTCTGCGGTGCTTGACAGCAATCCCTCCATAGCTTGGTCTTCATTGTCTACAACCTGTTTTGGGTCGATACTGCCAGCAACCTGAGTACCTTTAGACATCGCTCGAAGGGATTCCAGCAGTGCTCGTCCAACGTTCGCGTTTTGTAGTCGTTCCATGCATGCTTTGGAATCCACATACGAGCAACGAATGACTCTACCATGTGGATATCAGAACGTGCTTGACAGGAACCTCTCTACGGACTTCACAATATTCACGACGGTGCGATATTTGAACTTCTTCGTTTCTTGGGCAATAAGCTTGGGGACGTCCATGGGATCGTCATCCAGAGCAGCAAGCGACTTTCCCTTGGACATTCCCATGTTCTCTAGCGCCATCGTTCGTTTCGCTACCCCCATGCGCATCAACTCGCTCAGCTTCGTCATCCTCGCTCCCGAGCAGTTGCTTCCACCAACGCAATTCAAAATGTGTTGAATTTGCGCGCGCATTCTGCGAAGATACGTTTCTTTTATCTTGCGTTAAGTATGTTGAAAACCCTAGCCCTGTGAATCACTTGCGACATTTGATTGGTTCATTTTTAATGTGGACATTTTTTGCAAGGTTGAAGCTCGCTTCCACATTTGCTTGCGTTTATCGTCTATGGGGCACGCTCTAACTACTTCTCCTTCAAAAGAGCGGCCAAGCGGCTGATCGCCATGTCCATTTGCTCCGGGGTAGCCGTGGAGTAGGCTGCGCGAACGTACGATGTCTTGACGTTGTCAGGGAGAAATACTTGCCCAGGCACCAACAGCACCTTGCTGGCCACAGCTTTTTGCTCAATCAGCGCCTTGGAATCGTCGACGCCAACGAGCTTGATCCATACGAACATTCCCGCATCGGGGGCCTCCCACGTTGCTAATCCAGTCAAGTTTTTCTCCAACGCACGAAGGAACGCATCGCGCTGGCCACGGTAAAATGCACACACCGATTCGACATGATCGTTCCATCCCTTTTCACCCCACTGCTTGAACAGCTCCAGCACCACGGCCTGTTTGAATGTAAGTAATACACTGGTTCGTCGCGATCAGTTCTACAAGCATATGTGGTATACCTGGGATAACCCGCTGCTATGAAGATTGGCGGATTGCGTGTGCAAGTTCAGGCGTTCAATGAGCATTTTGGGGCCGTACACAGTCCCGACACGCAAGCCAGAGGACAGAATCTTGGAGTACGAGTCAAAGCGCAGCACCCGTCCGTCGACGTCCAAATGAAGGAGCGACTACGCCATTTCGTTGTCAGTGCAAAACTTCGTACAGAAGTACAAACCTTGGAGCGAGCACCATTCAGCGTCAGGTAGTAGTACGGATCGTCTTCCAGCACAATCAAATTATGCTTCGAGGCAATTGCGTACACTTGTTGCTTGCGTTCGAACGACATGCTCACACCCGTGGGGTTGCCGCCGGTGGGGATCGTGTACAGCACTTTTGGCTTCTTCGTTTTGTTGTCCCAGTTGTCTAAAATGGACGCCAGATGCTCTGGTACCAAACCTTGTCCATCAGTGCGCACCGACACAAGCTTGCAGTTCACCGCATGTAAATGCGCCAATGTGCCCGAATACGTCGGTGATTCGACCAACAGTGAGTCATCTTCGTCAACGAGCATTTCAAACGCCTTGTACAGCGCATCTTGGCTTCCTGTCGTGATGGACAGCATTCGCGATTCAGATAACGCCGGGGGTTCGTGCTCGTCTTCCATGCGCGTGGAAATGATCTGGACCAGCTCAGGAAGTCCTGGGGTGGCAGAGTATTGAAGGGCTTGTTGGAGCGGCTGGCCTCGAATGTCCATCGAATGCCCAGACTTGAGCTTGATCGATATGGCTTCAAAAGGAAACGTAGATGGATTCGGCATGCCCCTACACAACGCGAATGTTAGCGATGCAAGGTGCGAGAGTGATGAGACGTCACAAACCCGCCAAGAGAGATCATGCCCGGAAGCGACACAAGTGGCTGCAACGAGCGGATGGCAGATGGCTGTCGACGAAGGGACCGTGCCGTGAAGAAAGACTCATATGCAATCGTGCTAAAGCTTCTCGCAATCTTAGCGCCACTCGTCTGCAGCATCGCGATGTGGGGGCGTCGGTGAAATATCGCAATGCTCGGTACCCAACCTGCTTGAAGTTGTGCAGGGGTCGTACGGTTCCAATGCGTTGTACATTCGCCGAATTGTACGACACTAACCTTGATTTTCTTATTAACGTACATTTCGTCCAATTAATGTACGATCAATGTACTTGAATGTACGACGACCCCTTGGCCAATTAATACAATTAATAGGCTGTGGTTGTGTGTTTGGCACAAAAACACAATCCAACTCGACAGCGAATCGACATGAACGGTGCCGATTCGTCCGACGACGAGAATGGGGTGCTGTACTTCCTTCCTGGTGGCATCGCGGACGACTCCCCTCCACGAAGGACGCTGGATATGTCGAGTCCCGTGCCAAGTTCGTTTGGCTACATCGGTGCTGCACAATCGTCCACGACGACCACTCAGAACTTCCGCATGACGCCAGTAGCAGCCACCGAACCAAACAACTCCCTCCTCTCAGGCTTAGGCGGTGTTGCGGTGCCAAATAAACCAGCCGCGCGGGATCGACCACTCGGTGGTGGTGGTTTTGGATCGTTCGGAGGCTACGGATACGGCGGACGGTTTGGTGGTTCCCCTGGCGAGTCATCCACGCCAGCCAATGGTGGCGGTGTCGGCTCGATCGGGTCCTCTTCCTTCCTTGGTCCAAACACCAATGCAGGAGCTGCGTCATCTCAACCTATACAGACTCCATCATCCTCGACCTTTGCGCGATCTCCGTTTATGAGTACAACGACATCTTCGAGCGGCGGTCCACTCCGCGCCCCGCCTGGTTTGGACATACCTCTTCCATCCGCCGCGGGAAGTTCGTTTCTCCAGCCCCAACATCGCATGCTCGATCGAAAGGACGAGTCGCTGCGTGCAGCGTTTGGGTTTCTGCAGCATTCGTCGCCTGCGCCGACGACCCACCTCGAGCAGCCACCTCCTGCGACTGCCTCCAACATGTTTGGCCGTTCTGGATACCAGCAATCAAACAAAGACTTGGCTGAGCTCAACACCACGTCCGTCGTGGTCGTACAGAAGCCCCCGTCGAGATTGCACCTCGAGGACCAGCACGACTATGGCACTGGCAGCAACTCAATTGGCGTCCACCGATTTCGCAATACGTTTCTGGAACCCCCTCCTTCGGACGACCTTGGCACGTCGCCGTCCTCCCATCCGCCCCCGGTGCCCGTTCGCGCTGGTTCCACGCCGCGTGTAACTGGCGGGGGACGTCCTTACGGCTCGGAGCCCAAGGAGAGAGGCAAGGACAAGTTTCATGGCAAGCGCCATGGCTCGCCGTCGTCTGCGTCGTCCTTCGACTCGGACGTACATGCTGCTCCTTCTTCGTCGACATTGAACAGTACGCCTTCGTCCCCGATGCACTTTGTGGATCAAAGGCCTGTGTCGTCGTCCCCCCACGTGGCAGCCCAGCCGCAGCGCGTGGTGCCTGGCCAAATTCGCATCAAACAGCGGGGGGGGGATGGCATGTCTCCAAAGAAACCGACGGCGGAGGTGCCAGTGGCCAGTGGGCCTCAGCGGACTAGTTCTCGGGGTGCAGCCACTTCGACAGCTGTGCCGCCGCCTCATTCCACTCGACGACCTTTGTACCGTGAAAAGTTCCCCAAGGGTGCCCCGTCAGACGGACCGCCTCCCCTCGCAACTGTTCCGAAGTCGGACCGGTCCACACCCCGACGGGGGACACGGGCCGACAAATCCCTTGTTTCCGGCGGTGCCGCTGCACCTCCTAGTATTCCTACCGACGTGGCTAGTACTACTACGACGACGACGAATACCCGTCGAACAGCCACAAAGGCAAATCCAGTGCAGCAGGCTCGTCCTCATGTATCGCCACGGCGGGAGAACTTGTATAGCAGTCTGTTAGTCGACGAGCCGATCGCAGCCCCCGTGTTGGAAGTGGAGGGCGAAGGGCCGACAGCACCAGACGAATCCACGGATGGCGACGAGATGGTCTCCCAGGACGGACGAGGTGACGACGACCCGTCATCAATTCCGGCGGTGGCCAACAAGGCGTCCAACGTCGAGGACGACAACGTGTGTGTTGGCCGTGACGACTCTGACGAGGATGGCTCTGCCCAGGACAATGTGTCGACGTCGGCAGACACCTCCCCTTCCTCGTCCCCGCGAGAGGAACGAGTAAAAGCACATGACGATGCAGCAACACCCGACGACTTGCCGCCTTTGGAAGAAGACGTCATGACCCCAGGACCCTCTCCTATTGCATGCCACGACGAATCGCCCGACAAGCCAGAGGTGGTGGCCTCTGCGACCCCCCCACAGCCGCAAGAGTTTCACCCGCCTTCGTCCGAAGACGATATGCCCGCTCGACCGCCTTCGTCGTCCAAGAAGCGGTCGGACAAGAAGTCGCGACGCACGACGGACGCGTCCTCGGCGGCAGTGTCGGGGGCTGCCAAAGGATCCGTCGACAAGCGGAAGGGCGACGGCAGTGGGTTGAAGCAGCCGTCGTCCTCGCATAAAAAGCAAGACCCCCATGGCAAAAACGACGCGGACGCAAGCGGCGCCCATCCAGCGGGTTCTCCGCCTCCGCAACGAACACCCGACGACGACGACGACGACGACGACTTGTTTGCGCCTGTTCCGAGGTCGGCATGGAGCGTGGCCAAATCGGCCGTTGTGTCGACGTGCGTGTGGCTGGTGGCCTTTTCAGGCGCGTCCACGGGCCTTCCCTGGCTCCTTGTGCATGTACATGATGATTGCATATACCTGTCCGGATAATCGGACTTACAATTTATTCGTAGGCGCACTGGCTGGCGTCGACGTTGCTGAGCTTGGCCTTCCACTGTGGGTTTCACGTGTTGTCGTTTGGCCTCAAGTTTCATCGGTTTGTCGTGCGTGGGCTGATCTTTAACCGCAACATCGCAAGCTGTTTTGCCTTTCTGTACCTGTTTCCCTTGTTGGTGCAGTACGTGATCCCATGGGCCCCGCCGTGGGCCCCCGTCTGCCTCTGGTATGCGTTCCTCGTCCAGCTATTTTGCACGCAGGGGTCGACGGCGATGGTCGCGACGTTTCGCATCCTGCTGCCGCTTGTGTTTTTGGTCGAAGGCGTGAGCCACCACAGCTTTCTGCTCGACTTAAACGGCGCCGAGCTGTTGCTCATCTCGTTCATCTTGTCGGCGGTCAAGACGGGCAACTTGTACAGTCCAGTGTTCTTCTTGTCCATGTCCCTCCAGGTACTGTATCGTCAAGGCTTGGACGAGTTTTGACGGTGGAGACTGTAGTGCCTGTCGGCGGTATTTTTGGGCTCGGAAATGTTTGTGCAGTGGATCCAGCTCGCCGTTGCGCTCTATTCGTTGCATGCGATGGCGTCGGATGAGTGGGTACGTCGTAGCTCGTAGAATCGCAGCACGATATCCACTCGATTGTTGTATTTTAGGGTGATGTGGAGGACAATACCACGTCGTTCAGCCAGTCGTCGTCGCCATTCCTAGGCAGCGACGTCCACCATCCATCTGGCACGTCCATTCAAAAGACGAAGCGGTTAGATCGACGGTCGATGGCAGCCGTCGTCAAAGGAAGGAAACCTCGCGCTGCGTCCTCCACCTAGTAGTCGTACTTGTAGACGCAATG
The DNA here is from genome assembly GCF_000520075.1 of Aphanomyces astaci. NCBI lineage: Eukaryota > Oomycota > Saprolegniomycetes > Saprolegniales > Verrucalvaceae > Aphanomyces > Aphanomyces astaci. Next base: position 61,824 of record NW_009798297.1, on the reverse strand, counting down.
TACGTGTTAGTTAACAAGTCTTGAGTGTACCCGTAACCAAATCTTATTGTTTCGTCCGACATTTATAATGTTAGCTTATACCAGTGGTGGTTGTCATTGGATATGAGTAAGTCCTTAGTACATCCTGCAACTGTATCTACATCGGACATGTACACGATGCGACGACGAAATCTTTTACTTATGATCACGAACTCTGTGATGGCGTGGCAAGTGCGATCTAATCGGGCAGAGAAGGAGTGTGGTGTACTAGTACAGTAAAACTACCGGGTAGTACACTAACTAACCTAGTGTACTGCAGTGCAATGTGACAGTCGCCTTATAACGATGGTGTATTCGTATACTTGATGGTCGTCGAGATTGCACATTGCAACGTTAGGTGGAGCGTGCAATTGTGCTGATGGGGTAATGGAGTCTCGTTGAAGTTGAAGTATGAGGATCAGACGGCCATGCAACGGAAGGATCTGATCCGTCACCGTCGCGGCTACTACGGGCGCTAAAAATAGCAAAAACATGAGATGAGTTGGTAGCAAGTAATCGATGAAAGGGCGTGAGATTTTGATTCCATGACGTTCGTCTCATCCATCTTGGATACCAATCCAACATGGTTTGTTTGTACTTTGGGTTATTTCGTGTCTAGCCCCCCAGTCAGTCGCTTCGAGCCAAACGCAGACACTTTGTGGCTGTCATGGACGCCGATGCACGGCGCGTGGTCAAGTTTGCACAGCGTCTGAACGCGCTGCCTCTCCTCAAAAAACAGGTGTAGCTACCGTCAACCCCCATCAACTCGAGAAATGGGCATACCTTGACAATTGATGTCGGGGGTGTAGGTGCTCGTCGTCGAAGTGTTCCAGAACCAACGACGTCGCGACCACAAGTGGCACCGCAAGTACTTGGGCGACATTCCGACGTTCTCGTGCCGCGACGGCAGCATTAGCTGCGACAGGTTTCCCAAACACTTGCCCCCCCCGCCAGGCTACGTGTGGTCGGATCGGTGGCGGCCGTGCTTGACAGGTCCATGCGACGAGAATGGATGGGCATACGCCGCAGCGTTTGACCACCTCGTCCATGTCCATGACACGAGCACGTCCGCACGGGATAGTGACTGCGTGCGGCGGCGGCGTTGGGTGCGGACGTTGGAGTGCAGCCTTTTGGCATTCCCTTGGAAAGGGGAGCGGCTTGGTACCTTCAGCCGACGATCGATCCTCGTCCGTCGTGCTTGTTTTTTTCAATGGTTCCGAGTAGGGGTGTCGCTCGTGGAGCCCCCGGACTTGGCGCGCCAGAAGTGTGTCCAGGTGCTCTCGATGACTCCGCTGCCCATGTATTTGTTGCCCGTGGGGGCGACGCGCGCTGCGGCCGTCAAGTATGTGTCCAAGGAGGACCTCCGAGCCCACGCCGTGCTCTCCAAAGGCGACTTGCTGCTTCGCGTGAACGACGTTGACGTCTCCGCTATGCCCTTTCACGACGTTGTATCTGCCTTGGAAGCTGCGTTCGAGGCCGGCTCCATGTGCTTTCTGCGCTTTGCCGCCGCGTCCGGACACATCCGTATCCACGCAGTGACCCGAGCCGCGCGCAAGTGCAACCTCGCGCCAGGTTTTCGCCTTGTGGGGCTCAACGGGCGATCCGTCAAGCACCTCCGACTGTTGGACGTCGAGTGCATTCTCCGCCAAGCCCCCCGCAACGCATGTGTCCTCCACTTCCACCAAACTGACAACGACCAGCACCGCCTGCCTCCCCCTTTTGTAGTGGTGCACCGGAACGTCCTGAGCGTGAAAGAACGAGCTTTGTTGAGTCCCCGTCCACGAGGGAGTGCCACGACCGTCTTTGGCTGGGGGGCTTGTAGTGCTACTACTACGACGACATCGGCGTCCCACAAGTGGCTGTCGTTAGGGTCTCGTGTGAGTGCGCTGTTTGCGCTGTCGAGTTAGGGTTACTACCCAAGTACTACGTACAATTCCGTAGTAGTACTAGTAGGACACTTCAGCGATCTACATGTGATAATTATGTGTGGTCAACAATCAACATTGTCCTCTGTCATCCTTGCGAATGCTCAAATAAAGTCCGCAAAATGTTGATACAACCGGGGCAACATCTCATTTACTCGTCGTCGTCGTCGTCGCTACTATCTCTTTCTCCACCGCTTGCTACATCGTCTTGGGACTCTGTTTGGGCCTGCTCGCCGTCTTCAGAGTCCCCATCAGCTGCGACATCGTCGCCACTGCTCCCTCCATCCGCCCCAGCCTTAGCGCTTTCGACTGTCGGCTCCTCGTCCTCCTCATCCCGGTAGCCTTCGACTTGCACGTCATCAGAGTCGCTTTCAGAGTCGGCACCTCCACGGTTCTTTGTGTATTCTCCTTCATCGACGTCCATGTCTTCCGAGCAGCTTTTGTCGTGCTGGTCGTGGTTATGTGGTTGCTCAGCATAGATATTCGATCGGTCTCCGGGCATAGCCATTTCACCGTCCGAGTTGTACGTTGCCATGTCCATGTCGTTGTCGTCCTCGTCGTCGCTGCTCTCGTACTCTTCTTCCTCGGACGCTTCGTCCAGTATAAACATACTCCGCTTTCGACGACGATTCATACTCGACCTTGGACCTTGATGCCACTGCTGCACCTGGTCGTCATCCGAGCCTTCGTCGCCCAGCACGACGTGGGGATCGTCGTCGTCGTCCGAGTCTGGCTCGTCGCTGCTGTCGTCGTTCGCACTCTTTGCTCCCTTGGTTTGTTTCTTTTGGGGCGAGTTGTCGATGAGGTCGTCGAGGGCGTCCAATTCATCGGCGCTGGTCCGCTGTTCGTACTCAATGTCATCTTCGCCCGTGCAAAAGTCAATCAAGTTGCCGTTCTCGTCCATGTCTTCCAGGTCTCGCAGCATACGATTCGGCAGATCGAAGGCGCAGTGGGGAAAGTACTTGGACATGTCGGCGGGGTCGCCCTCGAGGTCGTCAAACACGGCGTTGAGCAGCAGCACGCGCTGGACAAACGACTGCATCACGTCCACGGGCCAGTGCTCACACACAGCGTGCAGCAGCTTGCACGCGTCGGCCATGTAGTTGGCGCTCTCGATCAACGGCGACACAAAGTCGGCAATCTCGTCTTGGGTCATCGTCGCTACAACGTAGTCGTCGACGAGTCAGCCGCCATACAACATCAGATATCGTCACCAGAACAAGATAACACAAGACGATGTGGATGTATGCTTGGTTGGCTCCCATACACCACACCAAATATCATATACAGCGTCACCAGAACAACTAAACTGTACACGCATACATCATCGCCTCTGCTAGGCTACGTAATCAAGACTGATGCGTTCGTTGCGTCATGTGGTTGCAATGGTCTTGTTGTAGAAAATATTGATATGTTCATATGATGTAACAAGTGAAAAGTCGTCGTCGCCATTAAAAAACCACCAGACTCTACTAGGCATGATTACGTTCACATCCATAACAAGCCGCATGTATATATATATATATACATGCGGCTTGTTATATATATATATATATATATTGTTGTGTTTACTCTAAACTGGAGCGATATGGAGAATGAATGCATCGACACAACCAAATGGATACAAGTATACTGACAGAAGGATTTAGCCAATCAGATTGCAGGAAACCATCATCAACGTCAAATTAGTGTGTGACTTGAATTAATGTTAAAACAATCACCACAGGACACCTTTTTACATACATATAAAATTCAGTAACGAAGAATCGATCGATAGATTTGGCGAATCCGGACAAAAGTCGAATTTTTCGGTAAAAGAAAGACAATATCTAGCATGGCTAACATGCTAACATACACCCAATAAACATAGAAACAATCAAGGGATAGGTCGTACCGAGATCGACGACGTCGGCTACGCACGCCAAGAACGCGTCGTCACCAAGGCGAATCATGTCGGACTCGATGCACGCACACAGCTTGGACCCGAACCCGGCCATGGACGTGGACCCGCGTCGCATGAGGCCGACGATTTGGTCGACTTTGAGGGTGATGTTAAGCCCTTCGAGGAACTCGGCGCAGACAAACTCGGGGCAGTTTTGCAGGAGAAACCGAGCAGTTTTCTTGCGTTTGCAGCCCCACTGGTGGCAAAAGAGGCGGACGAGCCGCCCCATTTCGACGAGATTCCACTGATCCAACGCCGCCGAGTCGATGAGCGCGTTCATGAACGTAGTTTTGCCCGCCTTGGACAAGGCCGACGTCGTCGTTGGTGTGCCGCCGGTGGTGCCTTGCAGCGTTGGATATAGTTTCTTTTGCATCACTTTCACGGCCTCGTCGAGCATGGCAGCACCAGATCCGGTGGGCGGCGCCATCTTTCGTTTCTTGGAGATTGTCGTACCGTTGGATGCCAAGGGGGAACTCACCACGGTGGGTCGATTCGTCCAACGTCTTGCGGGCGCGGCAGATGGACGCTTTGTCACCTTGACTTCCGCCACGTCGCTATCCGAGGACGCTGGATCTGCGGCGCGGAATTTCTGGGGGGTCAACACGGCCTCGGCTTCGGAATCGCTACCGCCTTCGCCTTGCATCGTTACAGAAGTGGGGGGGGTGGCGTCGAAGACTGGTCGTGTGTGGTGGGGACGCGATGAAGGTAGACGTTCCTTCTGGTGGCTATCCGTGTCGGATCTGGCGCTGCTTGGCCGCGTCGGCGTCTTGTTGGCAACGTTGGACGACACAACTTGGGCATTTGACTTTTCACTTGATGCTCGTCCCATGATGGTGTGGCCACTGGACGCTGGTGGTTTTGGTCGACAAGCTTCCTTTGTGTCCACGTCATCGTCGTCGTCGTCGTCGTCGGGTTGCGGGAGGTGGAACGTCCGAGGCAATGCCGCCGCACTATCGGACTCGTCGCTCGAGTTGTCTGTTGGGAAATGCAATGTTTTCTGTAGCAACAACGCATCCAACGAGGTGCTCTGTGCTGCGGCCGGTGTCACTTGGTCGGTAGGTTTGGGCGCAGCAGATTGCCTGTCGTCGTCGGACTCGCTGGAGAGTTCCAATGCCGGTGGTGGTTTCGCAGTTGCTGTGGCCAGTTTGACCACCAAAGGCTTCCTACCTATGACTGTGCTCAACGCGTGTCCGTGGTTGTATGCTGGTTCGCGTTTAGGCTGGGCTTGAGCTTGCTTCCCCTTGACGAGAACGCGACTTGGCATGGCGTCTTCGCCCTTCTTGACCTTGGTCCCCGCCGCACTCCTCTTGGTCGCTGCTGTCGGCTGCTTCGACGATGCCACGCGCACTGCAGGAGGCGTCGTCCTGTCGGCCTTCCATGCATCGCTTCGCTGGACGATAGGAGCCGTGGGCGTCGCTATCTTGTTCTTCGTCATGGCCTTGACAGGTTTCACACTAGTCTTGGCTCGTTGGGTTTGGTGTGGTGGCATGTCGTCGTCCGAGCCTGGTGCAGCATGAAGGCCTTGCGTTGGGAAGGATCTGGTCGCTGGTGGTTTCCTCCTGTCATCGTCGCTCTCGGAGCTATCGCCTTGCTTGACATGCTTTTGCATGAATCGCACAGCGTCCTCGAATGACGTTGGCTTTGCAACCGCCACGTCCACCGTGTCGTCCCCACGAGGCCGCTTCGACGCGACTTCGACCTCCGACAAAGCCTTCTCGAGAGGTCGTTTCGCTTGCACGATGGACTTGCGTTTGCTCTTCGTTTTGGTCGTTCGAAGTTGAATGGGTGATGCTGCCGCCGCGATTGGCAATTCTGCGACGACTGGTCCATTCGAGGCCACTGGTCCCAATGGACTTGAGACTGCAAGGAGCCCACCATGCTTCTTCTTCTTCTTCTTGGACTTCTTCTTATGTTTCAGCGCAGGAAGTGCGTCGGCTGCTCCGTTGGATCCGTTGTCGCGTGGGATCGCCTTGCCCACGACCTCTGGGGACGACGACGACATGGCCGCGTTGATTGAACACGACGAAAATGCAAATATTGGGTACTTACGTTATATGCGTTATACTATTAAACGTCGCTCCCAACCTTACTTTGGACAATGTGACTACCGAAAAGGCCGCACGTTGTTTTGTTTAACCTATCGTACTTATATGAATCCATTTCCCGCCAAAACCGATGGCCTGAACATGCTCCAGCCTCCTAGTTGGTCTTCATCATTCGCTACAACACTGCGACTCACATGTATGTACGTATGACACCAAGCTCACACTGCGTGAGCACTACCTTCGTCAGGTGGGGATGGTTTTCGAGGTCGATCATACTATTAACCATAGTAGGTATAATACTATTGCGCTTTCGAGTGAAATTTCGTGTTGTGGTTTCTCGTTGGAATTTAAATCGATTTGATTGGCTACTTCAGATGAGCTCAAAATTATTAGCCAATCAAAACCTTCTCAATGAAATTCAACCAATCAGATCGATTGTGTATCGGTTCTGTCGGCGCGATTCGATTTCACCGCCTCCCCAAATTTGTATCAAAAATCGACAATAACCACCAGATCAATTCAATCCATTGTCACCTATTTTTATTGGTTGATTCATCATTCATCTATCGATACATAGATGAATTGTGTCTTGAAATACTAGCTTACAGTTAACTGTTAAATACGTCCCTAACTCTAACATCGATGATCCCTCCATCACAGCACGACGACGTTGGCACCCTTGGCAAGGGATTGTACGAGGGCCTTGGTTTCCGACAGCTCTTGTTTGAGCGACTGCACGAACCCCATCAAGTCGGTCATGGCCGAGCGCAGTTCGTCGTCGTTCATGTCGTCCACAGACTTGGTGGCGCTTCGCTTGACGCGGCGTCGGCGCTTGATCGACAGGAGTTGGTCCGACTTGCCGCGGACAAAGTTGGCGTGCTTGAACTCAAACACGACGACGTCGCTCACGACGACCTTGGATTTGCGGAACCCGTACGAGTTGAGTTGGCGCGAAAAGCTTTCAAACTTGATGGGCTTGAAGAAGCGCGGGATGATGGTCTTCTCCAACGCGTCCGAGTTGTAGATGGCAAACGACGTGCCGTTCTGGGTCCACGCGGCAATGTGTTCGGGGCATTGCTCCAGCATCGAGTAGAGCTTCTCCAAGTATTTGGTGGTCTTGTCAGCCGAGTCGGGAGTTTCCGATTTCATGGCACTCGCTGGCAACTCTTCCTTCCACGTGTCTTCGATGCCGGACGAGTCCGTTGCAAAGGCACCGTCGAGGGAGTCGTCGCTGATGGAGTCGCATGATACATAGTCCAGGAGACCATCCAAGAGGAGGTCATTAATGTAGACGTCGATGTGGCTCATGAGCAGCTGCTGATGATTTGGATAATGGCAGTGTCCTGTCCAACGACGACATGATCGGTTTTTGATCCGATTGCAAAAACCCGACCGGTTGTGAAAATGTACCTACACTCTGGAGTTTGTTTTCGCCTTTTTATTCATCTCTATCTTACGATTTGTATGGGCATTTGCGATATTCAAAATATATCATTGCAAAGTCCGGAATGCAGGTTAAGTCGGAATGTGACTGGTCTTACATTTTCCAAGTGCTTTCGCCTTGAACGGGTACTTGACATTCCGCCTTTTGGCCCATTTCTCACTGTCCTACGTGCTGCCCCGGACATGGAGTGGGATGAGTTGGAATACCTTCAACGATGTCAATGCTACAAGGGCCACTATCGAGGTTAATTCCTTGGGAAACAGTACAACACCTGTTTCTGCACATTCACGGTCGACCGAGTTTCGATTGTAATTCCTCCTTGACCCTACCGTTGCCTTTTATCGAGGGGTTAACTATTGCTAACCCCTTTAGGAATGAGCATTGCGTATACCTAAGGGGGCTGTTGGGGGGGCCCAGCTACAGGTAGCCAAAGAAACAGCCCTCTGATGATTGAATAGAATTCTGCTGCAAAGTGCAAAAGACAGGTATGTACCAACATATGGAGGTTTGTTGACTGACACCTGGGATAAGTTGTCCTTGCACCATTGATGTTGAAATGACGAAATATGTTTGGCCCCAGAGTTGAGAGTGAATATCTGTGGCTGGCTGCAATATGATCGTACACGTTCTTCATACTCTTCTTCCCTACAGGATGCACTGGTACACCTCCGTACTACGAAGGACTACTATGTAAATACTTCGACGTTGATCTTCTACAGCGCCACCCATAACCTTACCATGAATCGTTCACGTTACTCTGTGACTTACCGTTGTAATCTCATGCCATATGAGCGTTTCGGCAAAAAGATTAATTGTTGCGATACTTTTCCCAACCGCATGTTCATTTTGCAAGCTACTGTACTATTGTTCGAAAGTCAATAGGGCAAGTTGAAGCTAAGGCTTATTACTATTAATACATGTATTTATTTATTAATACCGGGTAGTACAATTTCAACCTGAAGTGACAACACTGTGCAGCATGCTGCCACGTATATTCAGGATATATAGTACTGCTACACATAAGTTAAAAATCGAGTCCTAACGCGTCGTCAAGTGGCTTTTTTCGCGGCGAGGGAAGCAGCGAGTGCTTTGGTTTCGTCGAGCTCAGTGTGCAGTGTTTGCACAAACTTCACGAGGTCGGTCATAGCCGTCCGCAGCTCCACATCGTTCATGTCCTGGACAGATTTCGGTCCCGTGCGTCGAACCCGTCGGCGTCGCTTGATGGACTCCATAAGCTCGGGGCGGCCGCGGACGAAGCTGCTGTGCTGGAACTGAAGCACGGTACTAGTGTCTGGGCACACGAGTTTGGACTTCTTAAAGCGGTATGAATTGAGCTGTCGAACAAAGCTCTCAAACTTGATGGGCTGGAAGTGTTGCGGAATGATAACTTTTTCCAGCGATTCGGGGTCGTAAATGGCAAACGCGGTGCCGTTGCAGGTCCAAGACGCCACAGACAGAGGGCATTCGTTGAGCATCGCGTACAGTTTTTGCAGATACGACGCGGACTTTTCGTCGTCGTCGTGGCCGTCAACGCTGGAGGATCGGCTCGAGCGCGGCGGCGGCGGCGACAACGAGGCTGACGAGGCGTGGAGCTGGTTGGCCGAGTCGTCGCTGGAAGCGTACTCAAACAAACCATCTCGTAGGAAGTCGGAGATATCTCCAAGATCGTCAAAAGGAGGAGTCATGAGGTGTGTGCAAAATCGAATGTGGCTGCATTGTGAACGCGCCACCTGGACAGTTGGCCCCAACAAGCACTCTGGTGAAGCGGAATGCAGGTCTCGCTTGGAACTGTGACTTCGATTTCCAACCAATGAACAATCGATCCAAAAATGTGATGTATTTCGAAGTTCCGGATGCCGAACTCCATGTCCTACGCGTGCTGTCCAGGTAAATGAAATCGATTGGAACGTTGTGAAAGGCTACCGGTAGTGTACTACCGGTACTATTATTAATAATAGTACGAATAGTATTTTAATACTCCGGAGTACTATTAACAACTAAAAGTGAAATCGGTTAGTGTACTACTATTAATAGTACTACGTATTATTTATAACTAATAGTACAACACTTGCTAAATTATTAATAGTTAGCTTTAACAATCACCGGTTTGATGTGAAGGCCATATCGACGGAAATAGAGATCTTCTCTATATGTAACGTTATAGTTACATATATCTTCTCTATATGTAACTATAACGTTACATATAGAGAAGATCTCTATTTCCGTCGATATCGCCTTCACATCAAACCGGTGATTGTTAAAGCTAACTATTAATAATTTAGCCACTGCCAGTACAGGTATTGGTATTATTAATAATAGTTCGTTTAACTTTAGAAACATCAGCCTGCGATGATCAGTGAAACAATAGTGACCGCTATTAACTCCGTCAAACTAGCACATGGAAAAGAATTGCGAGCTGGCCGCATACACTAACGTATCGTTACTTCCAGTTAACATTAGATTTCAAGAGCCAACGACGAAAAGATCTTGGAGCTGACTAAATTGCTCCAAATTATATGCGAATATCAATGTCATCTTGGATTTTACGCACCAAGTCGACTGTCATAACGCAATGAAGTTCACTACCGTACACAATACAGTATTCTGCCATCCTGGGTACATGTGGCGAATGACAGTTAGTTTATGATTGTACGTGAAACTTCCTGTTTTGATAGCGTAACATGCCACGTTGTGAGCGACACCAAGCAGCAATCTCACATCATTTCGTAGACGCTATCGAGTGTGCAGCTGAGCTAGATATCAGTCGATATCAGTCGAGATATTTATTCTCTTAAAACAATTCTTTCGGCAGAATTGTCGCCTGAGTGTCTCCAATCTAAGTTCGGCGGGATGTCGTTACGAATTAACTGTAAACGACGCTTGTCGCCTGATTGTGGACATCCAATTTTAAGTTCAAGGTCCTGGGACATTTTGGACGCTAGTATTTTCTGAGGCATGTTTCGCTTCGTTGTGTTGAGCGAGCAAGGATGCCTTGGTCTTCGATAGCTCCGACTGAAGGGTACGAACACTTTCGAGTAGTCCGATCAAGATGGCCTTCAGCTCTTCTCGTGATACAGCGTTGTGCTGTTGCGCCTTTGACTGCGACGGCCGTGCTCTATATCGCCTCACCATTGCCACCACCGCATTGGGGTCGTTTCGAGTGAACTGTTTGTGTTGAAATCGCAGCGCCATGACCCCATTGGACGCGGTGTAATGTGTCTTTTTGAATCTGTACAACGACAGTTGGCGTAAAAAGCTTGTGAATTTGGTCGTCATGAAGTATTGGGGCAGAACATGCATTTCCAACGCGTGGGGGTTGTAAATTGCAAAGGACGTGCCATCGGTGGTCCACGATGCGAGATTCGCCGGACAACGCTCGAGCATGTTGTGCAATCGTTGCAAGTACGTCGAACGCAACTCGATGTGGATCGTTCCAAGCAGTTGTTGGCGTGGGGAAGAGTTCAAAGGTGTCGATGATGGCATGTCAATGTCGTCACCTTGTGCCACTTTCGTTTCGTCGTCACCTTGTGCAGTCTGCATGCCGCCTTGGTTTGTAGCTTGCAGCTCGACGACTTTGGTGTCCAGGATCATGGCAAATTGGATTGTGCACAGGTTGGAGATAAAGCATGATGTCACTCGCACCGTCGTGGACAGGACTTGCTTGATAGAAATTCTATAAATAGAAAGCGGTACTTTCTTGACATAATATGCCTGATATATTCCAACGGATAGTCGATGTCATACACCTGCATAATTTAACCTAGTCTAGGACTTGTACGTATTAATTTGAGCGAAAATATTAGTTATTATGACAACTTTGCCGACCAATAATTCTCGTGTCCATCGTGTCCTCATCCGTTGTTTCAAATCGATGTACCAGGTAGAACTGCCTTAAAGTGCACATCATTCGTGGCAGGCACAGGAACATGAAAATATAATGCATGGCTGGCATCTGGGAGCAAGTACATTGCTAGAGTTATTTGATTTTTATAAATTATTTCAACCTGTTCTTGTCATGGACAGTGAGTGCATTATGGCGCCGCGAGGTTGCCGTTTTGGCTGGACTCGACGATGGACTTGACCAAATTCTTCATTTCGGCCACTTCCGCATGCAACGTCTGCACAAACCGAACCATGTCACCGAACGAAGCGCGGAACTCGCCATCGGTCATGTCTTCCACGCCGTGTGCACTCAACCGTTGCATACGTCGACGGCGGCGTTTGATGGTTTGAAGCTGGTCCAGTTGACCACGCACAAAACGGGGGTGGCTGAATTCGTACACAATAGTCCTGCTGGCCAGCAACTTGGTCTTCTTGAAGCCATACGAGTTGAGCTGGCGGGCAAAGCTCTCAAACTTGATGGGTTTGAAGAACAGCGGGAGCATTGTCTTCTCCAAGGTAGTACAATTGTAAATCGCAAATGACGAGCCACCGTTTGTCCAGGCAGCTACGGCGGGAGGGCATTGCTCCAGCATGCTGTGGATCTTGGCCAGGTAGATCGTGGCCTTCTCGGATGCTTCGGTGGGTCCTTGATTGATCGTCGAATGGTCGAGAGAGTCCGAGGCAACGTCAATGGGGTCCGTCGATTCGTCAGACGAGTAGGTGTCGATCAGCAGCTCGCCATCCATGTCGAGCCAGTCGTCACCGGTCGAATACTCCAATATGTCGTCGGCAAGCAAAGCGGAAATATCCACGTCGGTAGACTCGAGTTGGAGATCTTGCACATTCAACTCGGAGGGTAGCAAGTCGAGCGTTTGTACATTCACTTGACATGCCATCAGAAGTTCTTGAATGTCCACATCGCACGCGGTGTCGAGGCTGTGTCGAAGGGTGTTGTCGTCCATGTTTGGCGAATGTGCAAAAGTGAAAAGTGACGCTGGCATGAATTGCAAATTTTGGTTTGCGACACTTTAGAGTCTGACAGGTTTGGATGCCCCAAGCGTTTTTGCTGGATGTTCTCCATGGAAGTTATGGCGAATGTGGCGCGTACGGTGGCACGATTTTACTTCACATGGTGTTGAATCCTAAAAGTAGGTGCACACAATATAAATTTTCACATGCGTGTGTCAAAGTCATTTTATTCAATTCCATACATATACAAAGTTAATTTAAAACAACAGCATTTATTGAATGTAAACTACATGCAATAATGAAGGTATATATTTAGAGAGGTAATTCGACAACATGCAATCTTTAAACAAATATGACATTCATTCACTGTGGTGCATCGACCAACGTAGGTTTGCGATCGACTGTCGACAGTATTCGCGTTGGAATTGATTGCATGCTGACAGCATTGGGTTCCTTTGGATAGACATATATTGCTTCAGCACAAGGCAGCGAGCGAAATGTGTGATTAACAGTTAACGCGAAGTTAACTTGCTGTTAACGTTATTACTTCGACAGTAGTAATAGATCTATCTGTCAAGGATAGTAAAACCAAATAACGTTATAGGGGAAGTTCGTACGTTGGTCATTCGCGTAGATTCGAAAATATTATAGATTCAAGGCGGATCGCCCAAGCTTAGAACTAGGATTAAATGAAAGGTCGAATCTACTGTTTAAGGTGATTTCCTGGAGTATGGCTTTATACAAGTACTTTGTATTGAGTGCTGTTTCGGGGTAAAATACCCTAAGGACGCGAAACTGCCGTCTGCCGACGGATCGCATGGACGTTTCTGAAGTGCATCATGGAAAGACACACGGAGTAGAGGAAGCAAATGGGCGTGTTAAATAAGTTAATGAACCTAACGAGTCTATGGAGTCAAGGTTGCTTGGCGTTAAATAGCCACCGTCTTCTTCTCCAGCAGGTTCTGCACCAAAGCCTTCGTGTCTGCGAGTTCAGCTTGAAGCGACTGTACAAACGACATGAGTTCGCGCAAGGTGGCTTGGACGTCGCCGTTTTGGCTTTCGGCAACTGGCAGTATCGTTGCCACAGACGAAGTCGCTGCATTGCCGCGCTTGACGCGTCGGCGGCGCTTGATGGACTGGAGTTGGTCCGACTGACCGCGCACAAAGTCCCCGTGGCTGAACTCAAACACGACCTTGTTCTGGAGGTTGTACTTGGATTTGCGGAACCCGTACGAGTTGAGTTGTCGGGCAAAGCTTTCAAACTTGATGGGTTTGAAAAACTGGGGCAAAATCGTCTTCTCCAACAGGTCGCTGTTGAACACGGCAAACGACGTGCCGTTCTTCGTCCACGCGGCAATTGCTTCCGGGCATTGCTCCAGCATCACGTACAGCTTCTCCAGGTACTTGGTCGTGCGTTCGGCAAAGTTGAGGTCTTGAAGCGTCGTCGCCGACAATTGTTTCTCGTCGGCACTGCTCCACGTTGTGGCGATGGGCTCCACGTCCAAGAACGTCGCGTCGTCGTAGTCCATCGAGTCTTCGCTGCCGGCGCCGCTCGACGTGTACTCGAAGATGCCTTCGTTCAGTAGCTGGGTGATGTCGGCGTCGGTCGAGTCGAGGAGGAGGGAGTGGTGGTGGTGGTGGTGGTCAAACGGCATGATGGTAGAAGCAGCGACTTCTTGGGGTGGACTGGTCGAAATCGAAAATGAAAGGTCTGTTAAAAACAGGCCATTATTGAAGAAACGTCAGGGTGGTTTCAGAAAAACAGGCGGCGGGGAAACTTGAATCAATTTTAATCCGTAGTTTTATTGTTGCTTAGTCACTTTCAATCTTAAAATACCAAATACCTGCGCTCGGCACAGCGGAACATGGCACGCCAGGGACGGAACGTAGTACAGCTGCAATGGGTGTGTGACGGCGGAACTTCGTTACAGGCCGGAACATCATCGCATGTCCTTTTTGGCAAATTGCCAACCCGTGCGGCACGAGATCACAAACCACATGCCGCGCTTAGTCCTGTTAGCAGCACCATCAACATGTATGTACTATGGATGATGCAAGGCTGGTTGGCTGGATGCGTCGTCAACCAACGATATACACCATTCATGGACCTGCAGAACCTACATATCCGTCGGAGACGGAACAGATGAATGCCATACTGATATGAAACTAGCGTCGTCAAAAGTCGAGATACCACCATGCGGAGTCTGCCGACGTGTTGAGGCAATGATAAGTACAGGAATCATGTCGAAAGGGTTCAAGTACCTCCTCACTTTGCTGAATCGTTTGATCGTGTGTCCAAGGGACTTGACTGGTCAGTTTGGAGCTGAAAATGCTCTGCACTGATGTGTACTAGTACGTACTAATGAAGTATGTCGTTGAAGTTTATCTCATTCTACAGTACAGTGCTACTTAGTCCTTGGTGGGACAAGTCATGGTTGTCCAATTGTCAGTTTATCGCGCTTATCACTGGGAGGGATTACACTATGATCGATCAGGTGAAGTTGGAGGGAGCGGCTGGCAAGCCATGAGGGCATGCACGAGAGTTTTTGTGTCGGCCAGTTCCTGCTGAAGTGTTCGGACAAACGACACGATTGATTCCAATGTGATGGGTGCGTCAGGAGATGGAGCTGCAACCACCACCACGTTGTCGGGAACGACGACGGGGGCCGTCAGGAGTTGTTCTCGTTTGCCTCGGCGTCGGTGCTGGATGGCTTGGAGCAGGTGGGACTCTCCCCGGACGAAGTTGGCGTGTCGGAACGCAAACACGGCTTTGTTGGCGACCGTGTACTTGGCTTTTTGGAATCCATACGAGTTCAGCTGCCGAACAAAGCTGTCGAACTTGATCGGTTTGAAAAACTTGGGGATGATGGTGCGCTCGAGGGCGTTCGCGTCGAGGACAGCAAACGAACGGCCGTGTTGGGTCCACGTCGCGATGGACTCGGGGCATTGCTCCAGCATCGTGTACAGCTTTTCCAAGTACTTTGTGGTGCGTTCTGCAAAATTCGGGCGGTGCATCGCATGGAACTCCTCTTGAATGGTTACACGGGGAACGGGGAAAGCATACTGATTCAAATGGGATTCTGTGGATGCGTCGTAATCGATGGCGTCGTCGCTGCTTCCGACGTCGTCCGACGTTTGCTCAAAGCTCCCCTCCAGGAGAAACTCGGACAGGTCGGCGTCCATGCTGTCGGGATATACCATGACAAAGGCGAGGGCAATATTTTTATATGGGCGGTCCTGAAAATGGACTCATAGCCTAAGCAAGGCGAAAAATCCAGCCAAACAGCTGGGGGGGATTGAGTGCACCTGTTATTTTAATAGTCAGACTTTAATTGGTCTGTCAAGTCAAGATATTTCAATTGAAAGTACACGATGTTCTTTGAAGAGGTTAAATGCCCAAGGCCGGAATATCAACCCCTCACGACGGAACATGCCGTCGAAGGTGTGATATCCATGTGTGATTTCACGACGGAACGTCATCGAGGCACACCTTGCTCACGTTATGTAATTCAAAAACTAAGATGGTCCTGTGAGATCAACACTGGTGTTGAGTAGTGTTTTCAAACGACACATTGACTGCCAGCTCGGGAATATATCGTAGTATTCCAGAGAAGAGGCAACCCCCCCTCATCGTATATAGCCCACAGCCACCATATTAGACTTGGTCAAGATCATTCATTGGTTTGAGGTCAGTTGTCTTCCGCATTGTTGCCCGGTTGACCCCCCCAAGTGGTTGAGCCTTGCGACGTTATGACAAAGTCGCAACTCTGGAAAATTCGATGGGTAATATAGGCATCTCTTGGTGCTTGTGGGCGATTTGACACATGAACAACAGTGGTGCTTCAACTTCTTTGATCCGACCACGTAAATAAGTCATCCATCGAGTCCGCACTGCCCCAGCTAAGCAAGAGTCCACGGAATTGCCAATGAATAGTGCATGTAATGCATGCATGTAGTGCCTCTCAGACACGTGCACAGCACACACACTGGGGACTGAATCAGAGTTCATTGTCATGAATTAGTTATACATCTTGAAGTGCGACGAGGATTTCGTGCAACGTTGCTGCGACGTAGTGCCAAATCTCGGGCGCGTACGGTTGATGGATGCTACTTAGTGGCCTAGCATTTCGTCACCGAGAACCGGAGACTGGCTATTTCAGGTCCTCTAGCTCGAGAAGGGTCTTCAGCATGGATTTCGTGGTGGCCATGTCGTTGCGCAATAGATTAACTTGCGCCATGACTTCTTGCAGTAACACGTCGTCCGTAGGGGGTGGTGTTAGGTCGGGTCTTCGGGGGCGCTGGCGGCGTTGAACAGCATGCGCCTCGTGCGCTTTCCCTCGTACCAGCGTCGCATGACGAAACCCATGCAACACGGAGCTTTCTGTCACGCACTTGACTTTACGAAACCCGTACGAGTTGCGGTGCCTGCACAAACGATGCAAACTTGATGGGCTTGAAGAATTGAGGCAGGACCGTGGCTTCCAGAGCTTCGACGTCGTACACAACAAATGCTGTGCCGTTGGGGGTCCATGACGCTATTGCAGGCGAGCACTGGTCCAACATCGCGTACAGTCTTTCCAAATATGTGCCTTCCATGTGGTTCAAGTCGGGGAGTATGCCTACGGGGATGTCAGGGACAGCTGCCCCCAAAGGCTCGTCTTCGTTGTCGACGACATCTTCGTTCATGTCGCTCATCGAATTAGCGCAAACACAAAGTGCTTGCACACGTGGTCATGGACTTTTACTGTACTCATAAATGACGTTCCGACGTAAGATGATCATTGTGGACATTTTTTGGAACACGTGCTGTAAGGTATTAATTATCCAAGGTACAGTATTTTCTTATTTTATAAAGACATGCAAACGAAGCTTCCTAAACCCAAGTCTTTTCGTTCACATAGACATTAAAATGCTTAATACTACTTTGAATCGTACGTAGTATTTATTCCTCATGTGAATCTATGGCGAAACCTGCAATAATGCACCGCCTATCCAATGGAGATTCTAGTTAAGGCTGTCTAAAGAGGATTGCTTTCAACAGGCGCCAAATCAATGCACAAGTTGAGGAAGGCAATTGATTGTACATTACAACATGAAAGACCTCGATTGGGCAGTTAACTGTATATTACGTCCATCGGTGTGTACTCCCACCGGTTTCCCATGTGGAAAACATCGAGATAGTAAAGACCTCTTTACCTAAATAACCTGTGACTTTACATACAATTTGATTTACTCCTTATTGCCATGATGCAATCGAGCATATGCAATCACCAGCGCCTTTGTGTCCGCCAACTCGGACTTGAGGTTCCGCACCACGGCCATCATGTCAATCAACGCCGACTTGAGCTGGCGGTCTGGTGGACGATTAAGTCTTGCAGCAGGCACCTCAGGGGCGGCACGTGGCCCGCGACCTCGACGACGGATTATAGTTTGCTGCTGGTGGCCTTTGACAAAGTTCGGGTGACGAAATTCCCACACCGCCATCCCGTTCACTGTGTATTTGGCTTTGCGGAACCCGTACGAGGTAAGCTGTCGTACGAACCTATCAAACTTGACTGGGGACATGTAGTGGGGGAGGACGGTGGTCTCGAACACGTCCCTGTTGTACACGGCAAACGCTGTGCCATGTCGCGACCACGAGACGACGGTCGCAGGGCACGATTCCAGCATGCAATATAGCTTGTCCAGGTACGACGCCATGGATTCAGAAGGCGGCGATGGTAGCTTTGTCGTCCCAGTGTCCATCATGATGCTATGGCGTTCACCCTCGTCCGAGTCGTCGCTCCACCAGCCACTGTTGGATGCAAAGCTACCTTCCGTCAAGTCCTCGGAAGTCGTACCGGCAGCAGTTCTGTCCACGATGTTGCCTTGACCGGTTGCGTACATCATGATGATTTGGAAAATGCCGCATCAGCGCATGCCAGCGAGTAACACGGTAGCGCACTGAAACCAGGAAACATCCTCAAGATCTTCGTGCAATTGGTCGATTAAATTGACCATGACACTTGGTGTTTGTATGGAAAGGCCAATATGCAGATAATAATCAACAAATCATTGGCTATTATGAACGACCTGCGCATTCTTCCACGGCGCTTCAAGAGCTAAGTGGCCAGGCCCCTAGAAGTCGAAATTAATTGTTTTTTACCTAATGTTGAATTCTAAGTGTATTTCACTAAGTAATTATAATAAATATAAAAACGCTTCTTAACTCTGAATTCTCTAAAATTCGGTAGCCAGTTGGCATGAAATATCCCTCTGGCCTCTCAAAGCTCACTACAGTAGTGTACTACATACATATTATAAATATGGCGAAAAGTCAATCGATCATTTGTGGCAGAGCCCTTGGCCAACTGAACAATAATCGATTAACACAAACCGCTTCGACCATGAAAACTTTCGGGGCTTCGGCGCAAACATCGTCAACAATCCATGCTTGGAAAGTGGTGTTTTCATAATCATGGATGGCAACATCAGTGCGTTGACTGAAGACGAAGCTTTGGCTGTTGGTTCGTTGAGGAGCACCTCAGTTTCAACTGAGGCGCCTGCAACTGAAAGTCATGAACTTCAAACATCGTCGAGCGATTGTTTTCTACTGCCAACATGATTCTTACCGATTAGCGCCAACGTGTGTACCCCCCTCCACGTCGAAATGCTCTTGTTTCTGCATGTAAACCAACGATTTTGGGATACCGAGTGTGTAGAAATAGCAATGTCGATGCAAACTGAAAGTAATGGCCATATTTTCCATAAGGGTCCATAATGGGGGCAACGTTTCAAATCAGGGAAATAAATTTGGCAGCTGGAAAAAATATGGCCATAAGTATTTCCATGGGTTCATCTCCTTCCCTCATTTTCCCTAATATGTTTCCGATGCCTCCCACATACTGTACTACAACAACAACTAGATCGTCCACGTCTGTTAACAAGTGTAGATCCTGCATTTGATCGACGACCACAACTGCGCGCCTGTGTCTGAATTCAGGTCGAAGTGGGACTGCAGCTGCAGCTTCGGGAACCACACGTTTCCAAACGCTTTGATGGTCCACCAAGTATGGACAACCATGACAAACTGGTTGGTGGCGACGATGGCCGCGACGACCGAGGGCGTGGGGAGGCTGTAAATGCTAAAGTTCCCATACACTGACAAGCGTGTGGTTTTGTGGAGCGGGAACAACACCGAGTCAAACGTGACGTTGGCCCAGCCTTTGCCTTTCACGTCTGAGATGGCAAACACAGTCGGGCCTACGATCTCGACGATGCCCGGGAGGACGGTGAGGTTGGCGATCGTCGTGTTGATGCGAAAGTTCCACGGCAAAGTGCCTTTTGAAAAGTACTCGAACGTCGTCGCAGTCGTGGACTCACCCGCCACGCTCTGATTATTCAACGATGGGGATGGCGGTAAAGATGACGTGCCTTTGGGGGACGACGAAGAAGCAAACGGATGCTGCTGCATGACATGGTCAAACTGTTCCTGTAGCGTGGTCGACAGCGGCATGTCGTAGCGAGAATGTAGGGGCAGGTTGCGGTACCAGTTGAATCCCCAAAACGAAATCGTCCACTGTGTGTGAATGACCAACGCGATGGTCTTTGTGGGAAAGATGGCGTCGATGCACGCTTGACTGGGGGTGTCAAAGACACTAAAGTTGCCCAGAATGGACAAGTGGGTGGCCGACGACACTGGGAACGACACCGAGTGCAAGATGGTGACTGCAGCCCACTCGTGTTCGTCCGTGTCGGCAATGTAAAACGTCGTGGGGCCTACCAGCTCCACCGTGCCTACAGATACATCATCGACGCGTGAGGATAGGTGGCTGGTATTATGATTTTCAAGCATACCGCCAATGCTCATGAGAGGTCCCAATGTCAGGTTGAATCGAAAGTCGGCAGCGCTGCCGTCTGGCAACACCTCAAAGCTCGAAGGCATCGACGACGAAGCTGATGATGGTGATGTCGGCGGAATCGACGACGGCGCACTTCGATTGACCTCGTTGAACGGGTTGAGACGAATGGCTTCGTCGAACTTGGCCTGGATCATCTTGGGCACGACCACAGCGGTGAAAATCGGGATCACGATCAACGCCACGACAACAAACACTCCAACCACATGCAACCAGATAAACGGACCACGGGATATCCGCGCGCCGCAGTACCGTTTGCCCGTTGTTCCTTTGTCGCCCACGTACCACCGACCAAATCTGCGGACACAAGTGGCGGCGCCTGGCGGTGGACATTCCTGAGGTTTAGCAGTGTTGTGCGGGGTTGTGTTGTCAGGCTCAAAATCTGGGGAAGGTTCTCGCTTGAATGGCGAGATGGTGGCATTCGTGGATGAGTCTGCCTTGGTGTACGCATGCGTGTCCGTGGGGGTCTGAGGAGCATCGGTCATGCTGTCGCTTCGAAAACTCGTTGGAATCCTGGTAGCAGACGACAACAGCATCGCGGCGCTGATTGGTAGATTTTTCCATGGGTTCAATGACAAAGCGAATAAAACGTGCTTTAATGACATCACCATATCTTGCATTTTGTATGCTTTGAGTATTAACTGGCTCCAGTCAAAATACAATGCCAAAAATAGTTCACGTTGTTTGGCAATAACGTTAAGCTTGGATAACGATGCAATTGGATTGACTGCGTGGACAGGACAATGACAGTGCGTAGGCGGCATGAACACGAAGGTTCGTCTTAGTTTTGAGCTAGAGATGGTGCTAACGTTACTGGAGGTTGCTGTTGGTTGTGGACCCAATATAACGTCCCAATATAACGTTATGCGCTTTTTGGACTGTGAATTATGTCGAAATCCAAGCGCAGCATCCATTGGTCTAAATGCTACATATTTCATCCAATCAACTTGTTGCCCGACTTTGCCGCGTGAGGAATGAAATCTGCTTCAAGATGAGTCGGCGCCATTTACTATCCCTGCGGTACTGCGATGAGGAGGTGGTAAACAACGACGAACCCACTGCAGCAGCACCACCGGCAACTCAGCGTAACAGCACCACTGAATGCCCAATGATGCACACCTGGTCCGTGGATGAACTCAGTCCACCACGATCAACCACCCCAGCAATCAACGAAGATCTCGAAAGACGCCTGGACCTGCCATCAGCACCAAAAGTGGATGCATCCACTGCTGCTACTTCGCCGTACCATTGCTCATCAGAATTGGCACGTTTAAGTGATGTCAAAGCCGACCCAGTGATCGAAGTATTCCGTGCTTCACCGACACCCAAAGCAGCATTGGGCGCCACTGAATTTCGTGCCCTCAACTCCTTTGCTTCAACAGAGGCCATACAAGCGGCGTGCGTCAAAATCACAACACCCCCTTCGAATCGTCGGGATGCCACTCTGACATCACGCCAAGACGCCGACGCCGTCGTTGCGTTCTCCGACTCGGACGACGATGACATCATCCCAGCGACCCAACGTATCGTCGGCCCGATCAGCTCCCATCCTCGTGTAGCCTCGTCGTCACTACAATCGCCAGCAGTGCAATGTCCTTCATGTGGGAAGGTCCTTACGTTTCTCAACGAACGAGGCCAGCTGCAGCACGTGAATGCGTGTTTGGACCAGCTCGAACAGTTTGCACACAACAAAGCAACGTCAGCCAGATCCTCAGCGACTTCTTCGGTCGCTATAACGCATATTGGCCAGTCTGCACCCTCGACGCCTGCCGTCATGCCCTGCACCGTATGCGGCGTCGACCTCGTGACCAAAACCTCTTCGCAGCGCGTGAATCACGTCAAACAATGCGGTCGCCGGTTTGGCGTGACTCTGCACACGTTGCGCATTGGTAAATATATATATATATATATTGTCATCGTTCTTGCATCCCCTGCCTCGACGTACTCAACGTGTAGAGTTCTAACACCAGCATTGGGCCTTGTAGACGACGACGAAGCCCCTTCGCCGCCCCCCCAAGTCGATCTCGCCACTAACAAGCCCGCTGTTTCGACCCCGAATGCCTTCGACATGCTCATGAAGAACGCCCAGACGTCGTCCATGACAGTACCCACGTCGACTATGGGGATATTGCAGCCGCCCCCTCCTTCGTCCAAGAAGCGCAAGCCATCAGGAGGACAAAGAGGGGGAGGGGCTTGGTCCTTCAAGTCCAAGGAGGGCATGCCGTGTCCGCAGTACAAACTCATCGCAGGCTCGTCGATCGTCGTCGACGGATTCCAATATGCCAAGCCATCGCTGTCGAAAGTGTACTTTTTATCGCATTTCCACTCGGACCATTACACTGGTCTGTCCAAAGTACGTTGACAATGTACTTAGACTATATAGTTTTCCACAAAAGTATGTGTTGCACTTAAAAAACACCTTGAAGATATTTTATATATATTTCGTACTATAAATATTATTCTTATCATTCATTGTTCTAAACATTCAAAAGGGCGATCTTGAGATCGTAGTCTTGTTCCTCGTCATGATAATGAATTCATATGTCTAGTCGTTTTCCGCGGGGGTGATCTACTGCACGGCCGTGACGGCCAAGTTGGTGCTGCTCTGCCTCGGTGTCAACAAGTACGTGTGCTAAAATCTGTGATTTAAAGAGTTACTATTTGCTTGGCAATGGTATTAATAGTGTTTTAAATCATATGTACATCTGTTACTATCGATGTACGAGTGTTAAGAGACATGAGTTGGTTCAATTTTGCTTGACAAAGGTATTGTGAATTCGCTATGAACTTTCAAAATTCGTGTGGTTTGCTTAGTCATCAATATTGATTCTCGCTCGAGTTTTGATTGGTTGAATATACTTGTCCTTTCTGTAAGAGCCAATCAAATCCACTCAAAATTGGATTAGCCAATCGCGTCGATTCGTGATTATTCAATTCTGCAGCGCGATATTCGATTATTCGACGGGGGTCTGGAAACTTGTACCGAGTCCACAACATTAATATTGTAAATATTATCTACTATACGTTGCTATCGAAGTATGTGTGTTAAAATCTATGATTTGGATTTGAGGTGTTTGCTTGGCAATGGTATTAATAATAAATAATATTGATTATCTGTGCAGGAAATATATTCATCCGCTGCCGCTGAATCAACCGCATGTGCTGGCCGACCAGCAAGGACAAGTGACGCTCATCGAAGCCAACCATTGTCCTGGCGCGGCGCTCTTTTTGTTTCAGCTACGCGGCGGCAAAACGTACTTGCACACAGGTGTGGCATGAAAATCATATCAATAGAACGTCAAAAACACCATATATATATATATTGGTGTAGCCCAACCCACATCCATAAATATATATTATTTTTAATAGCGTTCACATGGGAATATATTTTGTTATCACAGGCGACTTTCGATATGACCCGACCATGCTCGACAATCGATTTCTGATGCGATATGCGCACCAATCGCCGGCACTGGACGGCGTGTACTTAGACACGACGTATTGCGAACCACAGCATTGCCACCCCACTCAAGTTAGTACACTTTGCCCTACAAGTGATATATATATATATATATATTTGAAGTGATAAATATCTATATGTACCATGGTAGACAGTCGCGATCGACGAAGCCAAGCGCCTTGTGAATTTGCACGACGCGGACCGAGCGCTGTTTTTGTTTGGGTCGTACTCGATAGGCAAAGAGCGGTTGTTTATGGATGTACGTCTGTACATCTATTTGTGTTTTCTTTCCCACAAAAATATATTTCCAATATATATATATATATATATATTATTATTCATTGAAATATATTAGATTGCTCGGCATTTACAACGCAAGGTATACGTCGAGCGATCCAAGTACTCGCTTCTGTCGTGCTTTGACTGGCCGGACGAAGACATGGTCAGCAGTGCATTCCTAGTGATATATATATACGCATGTATGTGACAGCGTGAGGCGTAGGCCATGGTAACACTCGAGTCGTCTGCGACAAAGTACGTAGCATATTTCATCTGCTTCTGCGTGGTGAGGAATGCCTCGTGTAGCTTGCATGTAGTGCCCATGCGCAGTTTGAACTTTGACGTGATGGGGGGGCTTCTCACCAAGCACCGGCTGCGCTTCCACAAAGTGATTGCATTCCAGCCCACGGGGTGGACGTTTTCAGGCAAAAAGCACAAGCTGTCGTCTACGCGCATGCAAATGGACGGCAAGCTCATCATCTACGGCATCCCGTACAGGTACATATGTACATGTATAGGTCCATCTTGGTTATGAAAAAATACCCCTGCGGATATCAAGCAGTGTGTCGTAATGCCGAGAATGATGATGATGGCGGCTATGTAGCGAACACTCTAGCTTTGAAGAATTGTGCGCGTTCGTTACAGCGTTCAAGCCCACGAAGATCATCCCCACGGTACGTACATGTAAGTTGAGTGGTGAGTGTGGGGCGATCAAGGGGTTGGTGGATGGACCGATGACGGTAACTTGTAGGTGAATTGCGCCAAGTCGCAAAAACAAGTCGACTTGCTGCGCCAAACGTGCTTTCATAACCTCACCCATCACTTCAAGTAACGTTAACTAATATTAATGTACTACTAGTTTCTAGTATGTAGTACGTACGATATGATAAACAAGCCCATAGTTACCAAGCAAGTGCGATACGTATACTAAGTTACGTGTATGTGATCAATCTAGGACTTAAACAATGTTACAATTACTCAAGTGCCGTCTTGGGTTCGGGGCAATGCCTTCCATAGGTCACTTTCAGGCTGAATGATGATATTCGTGAGTACATACATGCCCACGCTACAGGAACTGGCCATGCTTCCACCGTTAGCTGTAGCTAGCTAGCTGGCTACACGTCGTGCCTACTGAATTCATTCGTACGCCAACCTGCTTGCTTGGAACACAAACCCAAACGAAGGGTTGAACAGTCTGGCTTGAAAGGAATGAAGCGTCTGTGCAACATGTCCTGGAATGCGACGACAATGCGCCCGGCAAAGACACACACAAAGGAGGCAGCTGAGGGTTGAAACTCGGCGGAAACATGCACGTTCGAGGCATGCTGTATTAAACAAGGTGTGCTAAGGACCGAGAGAGAGAGAAGTCGCTCGCTCTCCCCTATGCAAAGGTCGACAAGGACAGAGTTGGATCAACAACTTAGTTCTTGGGGGCGTTGGAGTTGGGGCCCAACTTCTTGGCGCCGGCGCCGCCCACGACGTTGACGAAGCGACGGTTGTACTGGATGCGCTTCTTGGCGCGGCCACGCTTTTGCTTCTTCGTGTCTTCCTTCTTGGCCACCTTGGGGGTTTGGTTCTTCACCTTACCGGCACGAGACAGCGAACCGTGCACCTTACCACCACCGCGCAGGCGGAGCACCAAGTGCAACGTCGATTCCTTTTGGATGTTGTAGTCGCTCAAGGTGCGGCCATCTTCCAATTGCTTGCCGGCAAAGATCAAGCGCTGCTGGTCAGGCGGGATGCCTTCCTTGTCTTGGATCTTTTGCTTGACGTTGTCAATCGAGTCGGACGGTTCCACGTCCAACGTGATGGTCTTCCCAGTCAAAGTCTTGACGAAAATCTGCATATTTCAACCTGCGCTACCTTGCAAAAATAACCTGAACATGGGCCACCGCCACCTTTCGCCCCAACCCAGCCACCAACCAACCAGTAAAACCAACAACCAGTCAAAACTCGGTATTTGCACACTGGATGTTTGTATCATATACAAATCGTAAGCTTACAGTAACGTCAACTCTCCACCAATCCGATGCGTTATTGCTACTGCTTTATAGCCAATCCAATGCTCATATGAATTGAATTTGGCTCCAATCAGAACGCGCTTGATTATTTGATAGACCAATCACAGTCCGGCTGGGTCTTGTAGGCATCAATTGATGCCTGCAAGAACGACGACATGCATGCCCTTGCCCTCAGCGTGTAGCGTATGTACCACTTAGAGATATCGTCAAGATGACACCATAAGAAACTGGTGGGAATCACTTGCACGAATGCAGCTGCGATGTCTGGGGCACATTCCTATAGTAGCCAAAACCTCGCTATCGTCTTGAACCTGCCTCACGCGTCCCCAATTCTGTAGCTGCAGCATTAGCTGGGTTGAAGTGCATTTCAGTCACCCCTTAGAATCGTCATTTACTTGCACGCATGCATGCTTCGTTCTCCGCCGCCAGCCAGCCGTTTCAATGTAACGTCCATCCTGTTACTTGGCGCAAGATTGCTACGACTAGCCGATGGATAGCGACGCCGAAGCAGAAGAGATCGCGTCGGATGAAGAAATCGCCGGTGTCGAGGATGATCAGGCGTACAGTGTGGACTTTGATGAGGACTTGGCACCGTCCCCTGTCAAACCAGCTATGGTTAAGGGGAAAACAGTATTACCGTCTCAGCCGCCCACGAAACCCATCAAGGCGGTTGTTGCCACACTTCCACCAAAAGTCTCTAAAACCCCTCCTATCGTCGACGATGACGATGAAGAACCCGACTACGGAGACGACGAGTTTGAGAAAGACGACGACGGGTACGGCGACGCGTCGTTTGAGAACGAGAGTGGCCGCGCGAGCAGCCCTCGGCATCACGTGAACCTGTCCGTCCCCACGCGCCCCCCACCCCCCCCTCGGGCCATTGAGAAGTCCCCGCCAAAGCCACCGAAACTGTCCCCCGCGCAGCTTCCTCCGTCTCCACCCCTCACTCGAATCGATGAAGCCTCCACCAACCCTCCAACGCGAGAAGCCAGCCGGTACATTCGGCAGCTGGAGACCCAGTTGTTGGACGAAAACGACGCGCTCAAGCACCAGCACGCCCAGCTAACGCGCACGAACAACGACCTCAAAAACGAATTGCGCTTTTTGCAGCAGCGCCACGTCGACGAAAAGCGGTTGCGGTCGGAAAAGTTTCAGCAAAAGAAAAAACGAGCAGACGAACGTCGCCTGCAGCATGAATTGGTGCTGGTCACAACCAAACAAACGCTGCAAGACGTCGAGGCCAAGTACGTGGCGTTGGAGTCTGTCATGATGGCCCAAGTAAGTCCCCCAATTTCAATGGAAAGAGGGCACGGAAATTCATGGTGTGTAGACCCAGGCCATGGAGTTGCTGCAGACAACATTCGAAGCCTGCGACGCAGAGAAACGAGTGGTCGAAGAGCGACATCGTGTGTTGTCGGACAAATACCAATCGGCACTGCAGGACATCCACGCGCTCAACGGCAAACTCGAAGCGGCGGTGGACGTGCGGCAGCACACCCAGCAAAAATACGAAAAGGCCATGCTCGACCACAAAGTTGCCTTGGAAGTTGTCGAGCAACGATGCTTGGTCAAGTTGCAGTGCATGCAAGTACGATATACCACCAACTGTCATTCGTCTTTACATCCCATGCCAGGAGGCGATGGACAAAGCGACAGCGGAACGACACCAAGAACGCATCGAGTTGCCCGAGAATTACAGGCTGATCGTCGAGGCCCAGCGCGAACGCTACGAAAAGCTCGAAGAAAAGCTGCTCCAAGACAAGCGAGAAATGGAAGACAAGGCAACACGGGAACGCGACCGATTCGACAAGGTCGAGAGTCCTTCCAACCCATAACCATCTCATGGGAGCATGGATCACTAGGCACTGGCAATGGCGCAACAGCAGCGCATCCAAGCCGAAGAACGGGCGGATGCCAAGATTCGCGACGAAGCAATCAAGGTAATGACGAGCATACGACCATTGGCATGATTATCGTCCGTCGTGGGGGTCAGGTGTTTCGCGAACGAGATGCCATCGACGACCAACGCCGCCAACTGCTCACGAGTTTGGCGACGCAAAATGCCCGGTTGGACGAAGAGCGAGGCAAAGTGGACGCGTTGCGGACCCAATTGGAAGAAAAACGACTGAAATTGGTACACCAAGGAGGTTTTCCTTGATATCTGCACCTATAGTTGTGTTCGTAGGTGCAGGATGAAATCACAGTAGAAGCTCAAGCAAAGCAATGCCACGACCGGTTGCTGCAGCTGGCTCGCGATGAAGACACGGTCAACGCACGCAAGCGGGAAGTGCTGGCGCTGAGTGCTTCGACACTCGAGAAATCTCGAAGTCACACAGTTCGTCCAATATACATACATCTGATACTAACATGCTGACGACGAGATTGATGTGTGCAGGACGTGGTACGGGCTTTGGAGCAACTACAAATTGCCCATGCCGAGCTACAAGACAAATTCAATGCGCTGTCGAGACAATCTACCCAGCAAACCGCCGACCACGACCATAAATTCCAGCTGGTGGAGCGGGAAAAGACAGCGCTTGAACGCGCCAACGCCGCGCTGGGCCACGAAAAGCTACAGCTGGCCAAGGCGCGAATGGAGTGCCGCCAAATGATGGAAGGCACGCGCAAGTTGGACTATTTATTGAGGCAGCAAGCTGCTCTTGGCAACATTTACGTGCATCCGCCGTCGAATCAGTTCAAGCCGCCACCGTCGTGGAGCGTCGCCTTTGACGCCGACAAGGAAGCGAGCATGTATTGATAAGCTGAGACCTTTCTAATTGTCACAGGACTATTACATTAATACTATTAATAGCCTATCGCAATTATAAAGTATCCGAGGTTTAATTTCAACCAATGACGACGGCCCAATCGCGGCGGCCAACACTCAAATTGGCATGTTGCTTCTTCGACGCGCTTCGTTGCAGACGGCGACGGTGGCTGTCCGTGGACCTCGACGATGGTGCCACGCTAACTCGAGCAAACTCCCTGATCATATCAAGATCCGCATGTTGGACATGGATATCACGCAAACAATTGAGGGATCCAAGTTGCTCCGATGGTTTGCCAACGAAGGCGACAAGATCGGCCCCGGCAAGCCGATCTGCGAAGTTGAGACGCCTGACCTCCTCTTTAGTCTCGAGAGCGAAGACGAGGGGTACCTCGCCAAGATCTGTACGATCTGTCAAACTTCCGCGACTTCTCACTCTGCATGATGATGTAGTTGTTCCTGCCAAGTCTGACCACGTGCGTCCGAACGAAGTGTTGGCCGTGATCGTGCCCACAGAAGACGACATCGCTCCTTTCCTCACGGCCCTCACCGAACATCCTGACGAAATCGAAGGTACTGTCTATCTACAGCCATCGACTCTCACTGCTTGCTGCAGTGCACAAGAAGTCATCGACCGCGATCACGGCGTCCGATTCGACCCCCACGGACGGCGCGGACCTACTTCGCGTGCTCAGCCACTTGCACAAGGAAGGCGCGTTCCCCTCCGAAGACGTGTACAAGACGCTCAAGTCCCTCGCGCGCAAGAACGACGAGCAGCTGCTGCTCGTGTACAAGGGCAGCTTCGAAGAAGACAACACCACGTCCGGGTTCGACAAGGACTTTTTCGTCGAAAACTGTGTCGACCTGGTCGACGAAAAGACCCACGAAGGCACTCCGTCGTCGTAATACTATAGTCGGTCGTGTAACTAACTACAGTACTACTAGTACTCACTACTACTAACAGTTATGTAGTAGTAATAATCATGTAGTAGTCGGTCGTCTAACTAACTACTACTACATATTACTATGTAGTATCAATGTTGGCCCTATATACCAGTAGTTGTCCGTTGTGTGGTTTGTTGGATTAACGAGTAACGAGTACTATGGATTAATACTACTGTAGTTATTCCATAGTCGGTCGTCTAACTAACTACTACTACATATTACTATGTAGTATAAATGTTGGCCCAATACAACATTTATAGTATACCAGTGGTTGTCCGTTGTTGGATTAACGAGCAACGAGTACTATGGATTAATACTAGTTATTCCATAAACTTGAGGGTCCCGACAATCAAGTTCTTGGACGGGAGCGGGCCAGGACACGGCACCAACAACGTCACTTTGCCCTGCGCGACGTTGACCGACTTGCTACTCGTTGGACACGTGTTAGTTACGAAGGAGAAGACATTTGTCGGTCGTACATGAGCACAAAGCCGGCGGCGCTCGAGCCGAGGAGCTGCTGCTCGTCGTCGTCGTCGTTGCGGTCGCCGTTGCCACTGGGCGGATGGCTCACGGCGGCCATGCAGTGGTTCAGATCCGACGTCAGGTCGGCCGGCACGACGCGCAGCCGAACCATGTCATGCGTCTGGCCCACTGGCAGCATCACTTGGGACACACTCAAGTCTACAGATATCGTTCGTTCGTTAGCTCGACATACAAACTTGAACGACCGATGCTCTCTCCATATTGCACTTGGTATAGTCTATTAGTAAACACGAACACAACGGACCTTGGATGCGGTAGATGTGGAGGTCGTCCACGTCATAGTCGACGGAATGCGGGGCAAACTCAAACGGCGACTGCATCGGTAGCGTCGAGTGCAAGTGTTTGCCGTAAAAGTACTCGTGGAACCGATCCATGCGCAGCTGATGCCGTTGTTGATTGGATCTACACTCGACATGAACAATGGAGTCACTGGTTATCGAAGATTGGCCGCGTACCGCTGCACGACGCCGTCCGACCGCGGCAGTTTGATCACGGACGTGGATGCAGTGGACGCGAGGTCGCGCTGGAGTTCGCTGTGCAGTTTGTCTTGACCGAGCACAATCACCAAATCCACATGGAAGGCTTGGATACAGTGGAGAAGCACTTGGTACCCCGCGCCATCGATCCACGAAGACGTGTTGATGATCACCCCCGATGCGTTCACTAGATGACATGAGTGGTTGAGGGAGGTTGAGGCGATGGTGGGGTCCTACCGTCGGCGTCGTTGGCTAGTCGTTCGTTGACACGGGTCGCGAGCTCCGACACTTGATGCTTGTACAGCTCAGGGTTCTCTTTCACTTCGGCATGTCCGTAGAAGTACGCTAACGGCGCCGTGAGGATGAACTCGTCTTCGACACTGAGGCAGTTCATTTCCAGCGGGGTCGCGGCGACGGTCCCTGGAACGCTCAACGACCCATGCGCGACGTCCAAGTCGACGAACGTCGGCTTCATGGACATTCGGAGCGCGTAATTGAGCAAGATACGTGACACCGTGGACTTGCCCGTGTCCGACGGACCTGTCACGAGGACGCGAGGGCCTGCGCCGCGGGTCTCCAATGCATGACGACGGATTTGGTCCAGCTGTGTGTGGATGTTCACGATGGGAGGCATGGGCGTTTCATCCGATGACGTGTACGCAGACGCACGTTCCCCTTGGAGGCTCAGCTCGCACCCGTGGTAAGTGAAGATGGCCACTTGACATTTGCGGAAATGGTACTCCTTTTCCTTCGCCAACTCTACGCCGAACAGCTCGGCGGTGCCTGAATGCAGCCGGATCGTCACCTCTTCATCTCCGTGCACTTCAAAGCGGTACTCCGTGTACTCGCGCAGCACGACTTTCTCCGCCGGACGAGTGTCCATTTCGCGCTTTGAATGTATCGGTGCAATGGCGGTGATTGGTGGGTTATGTTATCCGGAACATTCGGATAATTGGACTTCATTTTGACGACAGGAGTTTGCAGAGGGTTCAAACTGATTGAGCGATGCACCACAACAGTAGGTACTGCATCCAGTGATTACCCTCAGTGGTGTCAAATAGGTTGACAAGGCGGTGTCCATCTTCGGCCTGCCTTCGCGACGTCAGCGCAAGTGAGCAAGTTGGACGTCCACGTTACACTAGTTCTTTATTGCGAATCCGGTACTGTACTGTACCGGTAGTTGAAGTGGGTTTACTCAGAGTTCTTACAAAAGGATTGGGATTGGTTGAAATACTCACGATTGCTACGTTTGATTGGCCGTAATCGACAATATGATCCAACTTCGCCCAAATCCAAAACATCACAAAGACGATGACAATTGCCCACGGCATCAAGAAGCATCTGCTCGTGTTGTCCACAGGTCAGCATGTTGGAAAGACGACCACATCTCTCGGACTCGTGGCGCATCTCCAGGAGCGCTTCAGCCTAGAGGTCCATGGCACAACCACCCCCAAGAAAGAAGTAGCGTACTGCAAGCCGGTGGGCCAGCAGCATGTGCCCGTCGGCGGTGGACTACGCGTGGACAAAGACTCGTTCTTATTCAAAGAACACTTTGGGCTAGTGCATGACTACAAAGACATGTCGCCTGTCATCTTCCCCGACGGGTTCACGCGTGACTACATCGATGGCAAAGTCACGGCGGCGGAGCTCACAGAATCCGTCCGAGTAGCCCACCGCCACCTCATGGACACGAGCGAGTTCGTGGTCGTCGAAGGCACGGGGCACACGGGGGTTGGATCTATTTGTGATATCAACAATGCCCAAGTCGCAGGTAGGATTCCCTCCGATGCCTCCCTCCTTTTATGACTGTGCCTGAAACGCAGCGGAACTCGGCATGGATGCCATCTGCATTGCCCTCGGTGGCCTTGGCTCCTCCTTCGACCAGTTGGCACTGAATCGTGAAATGCTGCTCAAGCATGGCGTCCAGTTGAAGGTGCGCTCTATATCGCCGTCGTTCGTTCGTGAAACACTCGTCTGTTCGTAGGGCGTGATCTTGAACAAAGTGGACCCGGCCAAGCTCGACATGGTGCAAGTACGTCCAACCATTAGCCTTTCTGTATCTTTGCGTCATTGGTAGGACTACTTTTCCCGAGCATTGAAGCGCTGGGACGTTCCGTTGGTTGGGTGCATTCCACAGCTCGACGACCTGTCGCATCCATCCATGTCGGACTACAGCAAACTCTTCCACAGCGACCTCATCTCCGGTTCGTTCTCCATCTTCCACCGACGTTCTTGGCATCATGCATGCGCTAGGCCACGACGCCAAGCTGCGGTACTTTGCCCACGTTCGCCTCGCGCTCGCTCCCGTCGATTCGCGAAACGTGTTCAAGCCCGTGCCCAGTCAACTGGTCATTACGGTTCGTACGAGTTGGATGTGTCCCTGGCTGATGCTTTGGCATTCCGATCAACAAATGGAACCTCATTGTGCGTGTGTGTACGTAGCACAGCGGACGAGGCGACGTCATCGACGCCATCCTCGCCAACCAAGCCGAATACCGCCGCCGCGGAGAGAATTTGCATCCGGGGTTGATCATGACGGGATGGGACCATCCGTCTCCAAGTGTACGTGGCATCCACGTGTGATGATTACATGAGAGAGAGCGATGATGTGTAGCTAATTGCCCGGTTGAACGAAGGCAACATCCCATGCATTTACGTGCCGCCCACGACGTGCGACAGCTTCCAACTCACGGCCAAGATCGCCGGGTTCACGGCCAAGTTGAATCGTTACGACACCAAGCGCCTGCATCTCGCGACACAACACGTGCGAGATCATGTCAACTTTGACCTCTTAGGTATCTAAGGGGTCGGTCGCCCCGGATGATGGAAATATGAAGTGCTACATTAGCCTAATGTCGAGAGGTAGCCATCATGCACACACATTGAAAGAAACCAATCGTTAAAGTGATGCCATGATATGGACAAATGGACGTCGCTTGCTACGAGCATGGAGCATGGGTGGGGCTGGTGCGGCTTAATTGGGCAACGTCATCTTCTTGCCAGAGTATTTGCTAGTGCATTGTAAACGTGTCAGCAGAGCAAAATGGAAGAGTCGTAGCGTACCTGATGGCGTAGTAGTAGAAGAAGTCCACGTACAGCCCGGTCTGGACAAGCCCGGCAATGAACATGGGCCAAATCGTGTGGTACTGCGTTTCCGTGGCGGCGCGGTAGATCCAGTTGATCAAGTAGAACGCGCGATAGATCCCAAGCAACACGACGTAGTTGGACGTCAAGTTTTCGACTTCACCATGACGCTGGAGGAGGATGAGCTGGGGAATTATGGCCACGGCTTCCAAGTACAACGAGAACGTCCAGAGGATCTCCATGACTTCGAGCCGTTCGTGGAAAATCAACGCAAGGATCGCGCACGGCAGCACGGCGAACTTCCAGTGGAGGAACGAGTCGATGGACTTGTCGTACGACGACTTGAACGGCTCCTTGAACCGAATAAAGTACACGATGGCCCCCGACAGACCAAGGTACAGCAGCTTCATGCTCGTGTTGTAGAGCGACACGTAGTGCGTGAACAGATCCAAGTACCGCGTGATGAACACGAGGAAGAACAGCTCTTGGCTCTTGAGCGAGATCCCAGTTGCCGACCGGCTGGCTTGGAGGCGCAGGATCATCACGAGGAAGCTGAGCAAGTGCGTCATGTCACCAATCAGTCGAAAGATGTTCATGGTGCTTGGAAGTTCAAAATGAGCGGCGGCGCGACGGAAGGAGGAAGCGACAGAGACGGAAGATGGCGTTGGTAGGCGAAGCTGACGTGTCACCGAATTTCTGGACAGGTTATTCCACACCGCGCAATTGTATCCAGATACGATCCGGATACATATCCGGACCCCCACGAACAAGTAAAGTGAATTGTTCGATAAGAATTGTTATCAAATCAACTCGGTAGCTTTGGCGCACATAAAGCCAAGGATAGGTACCGTCGAACGAAATATTGACAAAGGCTATGTACGCTGATAAAGATGCGGAAATGACAGAACATGGGCGATTCCACTCCTCGTGGTTACCTCCGAGTAGAATTGAATGATATTTGGCAAATGGTTTATGGGATCTCGTAGCCAATCAAACTTCACACATTGAATTTTCAGCCAATCGTCAATCAGCATAATTTGACCCAACAGTTTGGCCCAATCAGACTGTTCATATCTTTAAATTTGTATGGCATACGTTGAATAACCTTGTATTTTGACTTCGAATGATGCTCGAACCAGCAAATTTCAGTGAAAAACAGCATACCTGTTGCTTGGGATTATCTTGAGTTGTCTATATTTTCCTGAAAACTATCCAGAATCGGTGATTTGCATACGAACGTTACTAGCATTTTTCATCTCTCTATTCTCTGATTTTGCAAAGTGCACACAAGCAATGAATGGTACATTCACAACCTATTTACGTGATGAAGCCTTGTACTCGGCTCCGAGTATTATTTATTCATACAGCGCCTTGATGCGTTTGTACTCTTTCGTGTACTGGGACTCGACGATGGACGCTTGTCGGAACGTCGCCCACTCTGGGAATTCATCCAGAAGCACTTGTGGGCTGTAGCTGAGCAGCAGTCGAATGCCTTGGCTGATGTCGTTGAGGGTCCGAGCAAGGTCAATGTGATCGTGGTCCAAGAACAGCCGCTGCAGCTCGAGCAGCTCGACGCAACTGCGGACGAACAGTATCGCATGCTCTTGAACGTTCTTCTGTCGCTTGATGAGGCTGTCGCAGCTGTCCGCGACCAGTTTGTGCACGCGTATCATCACCACGTGATCATGGGCGACGACCTCTAACAGGTCCGAGAGCGCTTCCAGCGCCGCGTGGAGGACCTGGGACGCATTGTTGGACGCATGCTCCGCGAACAGATCCTCCAGTACCCCCAAGTCGGACTCGATTTCGTCCAGCGTTTTGTCGGCACCCTGCGGCGTCTCTGCTGCCTGGGGCGGGGCCGAGAACGAGTCGCCGCGGCCGCACATGGGGCAGCGGCAGGTAAACCCAAATTGCCGAACGAGCTGGGCCTGCCGCCTCTCGCGGCTTTGTTCGCGCGGATACACATACGAAATGAACAGCTGGTCACCTTGCTTGATGGCCTTGGCAGCTCGGACTTCGGACACACTGAGCGCCGACTCAGGCGTGAACTTGACGCAGTTCGGGTTGCAGTCGTGGTTGAACATGGCTGTGTGCAGGAAAACGCCGCTCGTGAACGCATTGCACTGCATCCCCAGCACGACTTGGAGCCATCGACGGACAATGGCGTTGTCGTCGCTGTCCCGGCCGTACCTGGCAAGGAGCGCGGTCAACGAGGCCGTGTACTCTTCATGCGCGGCGTCGAGAAGAGTTGCCGGCAAGTCTTCCAGTACT
Source organism: Aphanomyces astaci (assembly GCF_000520075.1). Taxonomy (NCBI): domain Eukaryota; phylum Oomycota; class Saprolegniomycetes; order Saprolegniales; family Verrucalvaceae; genus Aphanomyces; species Aphanomyces astaci. The sequence continues at coordinate 25,855 of NW_009798297.1, read as the reverse complement.
ACGGGGTGAAGCGGCGCAAGGTTCGTGGCAATCTCGTCGGCGTCGTCGCATTGCAGGATCTGTTCCACGGTCGCGAGAAGTAGCGCCGACCGGTCGTCCACATCTGGCCATAGTACATATGCACGCTCTCGGATCAACAACGTTCCCGCGGGTATATCTCGTGCAGCATAATATCCACGCCCGCCTCCAAATTCATCTTCGTTCGCGCGGAATTCCATTGGACCAAGGTAGTCTGGTGGCACGTGAGTCCACAGCGTCGGCTGATACTGCGACGACTCATCATGGTCGATTGAGGTGCTTGATGTGACGGACGTCGTGAACTCTAGGTGCACGTCATTGATCTCCGCCGCCGTCGCCTCCACTTCTTCATCGTCGCTGTCATCGTCAAAGAGACTAAGCGCGTTTTGGACGCTTGTGCTGGTCATGCTTGCTTGCAACCCAATCCAATCGAAATGTGTGACCGCCGTATCCGGATAACAATGAATTATCCGGCCATAACTTGACGGTTTCACAACTTGGCCAGCACTTTGCCGATCTCGGCGCATTTGGGAAGGACCAACAACCACAAGTAACGTTAGTCTTATCGTTAAGGGATGTTGCATCTCCGAAACAAAATGCAACTCAAAGACGCAATGTCGGCCACGATGGCCGCGACGGTGCCAGTCGCGTCCGGCTTTGCCACTTGCACGAGGATGCCGTGGGGAAAGTTGGTCGTTTGAATCTCCACGACGCTGTCTCCATCTAGCCATGCGTTGTCAGACACACGACTCTGTCATGGGAAAGGGCCATACGTTGCGATGCATGGAGGCTATGAGTGTGGTCGACGCTTTGAAGACCAATGCGCACCTGACCTCCTCCATCACTGATCTTGGCCACAAACACCAACTTGTTTCCGTTCGCCTTAGCATCCGCCCCCTTGGCCTTGAATTCTGCGCGACATGTCCCTGTCTTAGTCATACTTTTGAGCCTTCATCATGTTACTGTATAACCTTCATTGAGATCCCCAACGACATTGAAAAACGAGGCCACGGTGCCATTCAACATGTGGCGAGGAATCAATCCTTCGACCACGACGTCCTTCACAGCTACTTGTTTGCCCAAGTGCCGCGAAATGACCACTGCCTTCCTCGCCAATACGAGGCCCTGCCACGTGATGTCACACCATATTACTTCAGCCACCAACTACGTTGCATCACAACGACTTACCGTGAGATCATCCCTGGGGTCGTCGTCCGTCCACCCGTTCTCGTACACGGTCGTCACAGCGTCTCCAAACGAGTTGCCTCTATAAAGAACATCAAATGTTTATGCAAACCAACTTGGTTGCTGCCATCGTGTGTTTGTCCAAGCTGTACGTACGCTTCCATTTCGGCCAAGACGTGCCCCACGGCATCGCTGAACGTGCCATGTACGAGGGTGACGTGGTCCCCACTCGCTTGCAACCGCCGAATCGTCGAGAGAACCGGAAGACCTTTTCCCACGGTGGCTTCGAACGCCACAAGCGAGCTCTGCTTGGTTTTCGTTGTGGTGTCCAGAACAAGCGACGCATACGTGGCCCAAGGCCCTGCCACCACATGGATGTTGGCTAGCACTAGCCCCATGCCAAGAGATTTCGCCAACGCCAAGTCCTCCACATGGGAGGGGGACGCCGTCGAAGTACAGTCGACGACAATGAACTTGTCGTAGTGGCCGAACGCAGCCAAGTCTCCCAACACGTCCCGAAGCTTGTCCCGGCGCTGGAAGTCGTCGCCGTCGTCATCCGCGTCCACTTCGACTTGCTCGCTGGTTTCATCATCCATGGGTCTGTGGGCAACAGTGACATCACCTTGTTGCAAGCCGCTCCCATGAAAAATTGTCGTGTGGTTGAGGAGCGTACGAATGTGGTCCCACGAGAGTCCGTGGGGATGTTTGATGTAGCCTCGATCGCCACCGATAGCCGCAATGTGCACGGAGGCGCCGCAAAACTCTGCTTGCGAGGAGGTGTCGAGAGCATGCAAGAGCCCACGGCCGAGACTGCCGTGGTCGCCTATGACAACGAGTCCGAGCTTTCTTGCATCGCACATGGTCTGTCCAGGGTGCGGGTGCTGGTCATGGAGCGCTGTCTGAAGCAGCAAGCCCAACACGACGCAACCCACAGCCCACAACCATTGTGTCCACATGGTAGAGTTGGCAAGATCGGATTTGCATGGATGTAATATCTGGTTTATCCGGACAGGACATCCATCTCATTTCACAAGCAACCGGGTGGTGCTCTGCTTGCTATTAACTGCGCCACTTGCCCACCAATCGCATTCCCTGTCACAACCTCGTCAGGGGTCAAGTTGAAACTGGCCCCCGTCTGTCCTCGGGGTTGGTAGGCACCGAGCCAACAGCATAGGATCGCCCTCACCTCCAACGAATCTTGGACATCAGCGACATATAGCGATATGTCGTACCGGCGATATGTCGTGTCAATGGTCCTGGCTACCAATGTCGTGATGCATGCATGCGTGGTGTTTGTATACATATGTGCGTACGTTTCCTTTGGCCTTTGCAGCGTGTCATGGCATGCTGCCCTCATCGCATTCCACCAGTTCCTTCGAAATCCGAATTGCCCTGAAACTGTCGAGTCTGAGCATGCGTTGTGATTGGCTGGAATATTATTCACCGTATGTTGTTTTGGCAATTGATCACTCCACCATTCCTCAAACGCCACCACCGCGCCGCATCGCCATGTACGTCGTTCACCGAGACTCGAAGTCACCGATCATGCGGTCGACGACGTCCAAGCACCGGCAATATGGCACTCTTCTTGCCGGGATGGCCTGTCTTGGCCTCATGTTCATCTCTGGCGCTTGGTCCCACCGCGAAGCCACTGTCATCGCCCGCCACTTGACTGGAGTTGGGCATACGGAACCACCGTGTTTGACCGATGCGGACTGCACAGGAGCTGGATCGGTGAACCGGTCAAACGTGTGCGTCGAAGAGGTGTGTCGCCCACGGCCGCTCTTCCCGTTCAACTCGGTTGACCTGGCCGGCACCCTTAGCGCTTTCATCTGCATTGTCATCTCATCTGGTATGTCCGCACGCACGCGCATGTCCATTATTTCGTTGATTTCACAACGTCATGTAAACTAGGTGGTGGCCTTGGAGGCGGTGGTTTGCTCGTCCCTCTATATATCATCGTGTTGGGCTTCAACTCACACGACGCAATTCCGCTGTCCAAAGCCACGATCTTTGGCAGCGCCGTGGCGAGCTGCCTGCTTAACATTCGAAAGAAGCATCCGCTGGACCCCCAAAGGCAAGTCTTGTTCTTCACACGTCATGGAAACTGACAACTCCATAGGCAACTCATCGACTACGAGGTGATGGTTATGATGGAGCCCATGACACTGGCCGGCACGATCATCGGCGTGAGCATGAACAAGGTATCCAAACTTAGCGGAACGTAGCAGCCATCAATACAGGGTTGCGTAGGTTTGCCCCGAATGGATCATCACGATGTTGCTCGTGGCGCTGTTGTCCAAGACGAGTCACCGCATGATGCAAAAGGGCAAGACGATCTGGAACCAAGAAGCGGTGAAAGACCGCCGTCGACAGGAGACGGTCTTGCAGCAATGGACGGACGTCGTGCGAGCAGCCAAGATGTCCCCTGCCGTCGTGGCATGCGCTAAACAGTGGCTAGCTGTCACGAATCAACGGCGCAAGAAAGAAGACGAGGCCGACTCGAGGCTGTCGTCCACCGAAGTGGCGCTGTCCATGGCCAATCCCATCGACGACGAAGACTCGGATTTCGACGACGACAAAGTGTCCGACGACGAATTCCTGCTCAAGAAAGCACATTTGATGTCACTGAACGGGGTCGTGATCAAGCCGCCGCAGGTCGCGGCGTTGGAAGAGCTCCACGAGTACAAGCGGTCCATTCCGTGGGGCGATCTGTCGGTGCTGCTCGTCGCGTGGATCGGGTTGTTTGCGTACTCGATCCTCAAGGGGGGGCACGGCGCCCCCAGCATCATTGGCCTCGTCTGTGGCAGGTACGTACGTTGTCACACTTTTGGTTTTGTACATGTGGCTTAAAACGAACGCGTAGTATGGCGTACTGGAGCTTGACCATGCTCGCGTTTCCGTTCTTCGTGTCTGTGACGAGCTACTTTGGATTCAAGATCCTGCATCGGCATGAACTCATGCAAAGCTGCGGGTATACACTGGTTAGACACGAGAATAGTAGTGACTGTTTGGGGGTAGATATGCCTATGTCCCAGGGGACATTCAATGGAACCGCCGCACGACGTTGATTTACCCGTCGTTGTGCACGGTCGCCGGCGTGGCCGCGGGCTTGCTCGGTGCGTAGTCGTCATCCATCATCTCACCTTGCAGTGTTCTGTCAATCAAAGCGTGTCTGAACATGTCTTGGCTTGCATTAGGCATTGGAGGTGGCATGGTGAAAGGGCCGTTGTTGCTTGAAATCGGGCTGCACCCGCAGGTGGCGTCGGCCACGTCCACCGCGATGATCCTGTTTACGTCGTCCGCCACCACGATCCAAGTACTTTAGTCGTGATACATTGTTAAAGAAACTGACGCTCGTGTGTGTGTAGTTTATCGTGCTGGGTATGCTTCCGTACGACTATGCCGCTTGGTACGGCGCCGTGGGGTTTGTGGGTGGGATCGTGGGCCAGCTGGGCCTGAGCTACTTGATCCGAAGGTTCCGCAAGACGGCGTTCGTGCTGTTTGTCATTGCCGGAGTCATCGGCGTCAGTGGGTCGGTCATGGGGGTGTTGGGCGTCCGAGACATCCTTAACCACGGGTTTCGAGGGTTCCGGTCTCTCTGCTACAACGTCTAGACCTCTATAGTGTTGCTGTATTTATCACGGAAACTATGACATATACGTATATACTGTACCGTCTATGTACGTTGCTTTATACTAGTATTGCGCACGAAGAGTTTTAGTGTTTGACATATCAACTACTTGTATGCATTCAACGACGAAGCACTACTTGATCCCGGCAACTATATCTGCGAGGAATCCGACGGGCGGACGTGCGACCGTCGGCGCATTTTCATGTACCCAAGCCTAGCCATGACCACAATGTTCACTCCATCCTAGTAAATACATGTAGCCAATTCGTACGTCAATGTGCCTGTCGAATTCGGGGACATTGCGGCTGTACAGAACAGGCCCAATCGCATCCAGCCCAGGTACATTCGCCACTGGAAACGTAACCATGTTGTCGTGGACTTGTGTGTGTAAACTGTCGACGTAGTGCAGCAGTCGCTGGTGCTGCAAGCTGGACCGCACCATGTCTAGATTGGGCGTCCAAGTCAGATCTGTAGCCTCTACTTGTGTAACAGTAACAAGATGTAGATAGCAGCAACCTTCTACGAGAAGCCGCGCGGACTGCTTGGTCTTGACGATAGTGTCGGCAGCGGAATACATCCACGCCATAAAGTTCCCTTCCACCTGACGGCGAAGGGGGTCGTAGAAAACGCCTTGAGCTGTCAGCGCCACAGTCGTGTCCTCCACCACTTGACTCATGAGGAGTCGACTCAAACTGACCGCGGCCACCTTCTCGTCGACCAACGCGGACTCTTGGACCCGCCGGCGCTGTTCGACTTTCTCAGCATCTTTGATCGCATACGCTTTCTTTGCCTGGGCCACGAGCTCCCGCACTGCTTCGGCGTCGAGTGCCTTGTTTGTGTGCAGCTCCTCCTGCGACATCATATACCCGCAAAGTCAATGATCAACTACCCCTAACAGCAATATACTTGTGTACCAAGTACAACGCAATGTGTTTGAGCTCGTCTTCCCACTCGACTTCGCACATGGCCTGTCTGAGTGTCTTGTTCACCAGCACAGTGAGCAGTGGAGACACTTCCACGTCAAAATCAAACAAGCCGTCGCTCTCGGCAATCTACCAACGCGTGACACCGTGTATGCAATACCACGAAGAGTACCTCGGTGGATGCTTCGATGCCAGTCTTCTTGAGCACAAACGGCTTCTTGTGCTTATTATTGGGTAGAAACGTGTCCGTTTGGGTCGACACTTCGGTTTCGTCGACGTGGGGCGTGTGTTCAATCAAGTTGGCCGACAAGTCGACGGGAAAGACTGTCGCATGTGGGGTGTGAGATATACCGAAGGGACTTTGCATACATGTCTGTAAGGTCGTGGGGGCCTCAAAAATAGTCTGTTTCTTGAACGATTTCTGCGGTCCTGAGCTTTGGTTGGGCGGGATTTGGCTCACGCGTGCCGCGTTGTCGCGCTTGATGTGGATGGAATTCTGCGACACGGAAAGTGAGTTTGAACAACGACACAACACGTGCGTACATACCGCTGCGGCGTAAACACTTCCCCTTGCCACCCGAGGGTCGTTCATGATGTTGAACACGGCACTGCGCATTTCCGAGAATGAGTATGGTTGACGAGAATAGGAGGTTGGCGAATGCATTGTCGCTTACTTGCTGGCTTTCTCCTTCTTACGGTGCTTTCCCCGGGCATTCTGTACCGCCCGCGGCTTGGCGACGAACGAGTACTGCAAGTCATCCATGTCGTCACTCTGCTTCGACCAACCCTCCTGGCATGCGAGGCTGTCGCCAACAACCGCTTGAAACCACGCGAAACCGTCACGTGGCTCGGTTTCAGAAAGGGCCCTGGTATCCGGATAGTGCGTATCACCTCGGATTGGTTAATACTACGAGTAATAAGCATTTTACCACGATCCTATTGGATATTCGTTGACACCTCCTTGAATTCACAGGCTAAGGGTAGCTAGTAGCAACTGCTTGGACAATAGGAATGTGAACTAGAATTGCTCCATGGACTGTGGTTGTAAGGTCTTGCATGTTATGGCTCCTTGAAGACATCATCCTGTAGGACTAACGTTATGAGTGCCAATGAAGCGAAAGACGCACCTACGCTTGGTGCTGAAACGATGGATTTGGTGCGTATACACCAGAAAACCCACATGATAATTCTTGAAGCATCTCGCCGAATGGAATAATTCACCGACGTGGCCTCGTACCAGTGTGACGGATATGATGGCGGGACCACAGGATGCAGGTGATGGTGTGTCCATGGACGTGTGGAGGGCGGTCCGAGAGAACAATTTTGAGGCGGTGGAATACTTGCTCCAGGAGGGCGAGGTCCCAGTCGACGAGCGCAACAGCATGGGCGAGACGCCATTACATATCGCTGGTAAGCTCGACCACTGACGAAATCAGCAACCTGGTCACATGCCTTGTAGCGAGTCGTGGCTTGGACGGCCTCGTGGACCTCCTCTTGCGCCACGGGGCAGACCCCAATACCCAAGACAAGGTAATCGAGCGGCCTATAGTGGCTAGTACACTTTGAGCCAACCACTGCATAGGAGTCCGGGTACTCGGCGCTGCATCGTAGCTTTCTCCACGGCCACATCAACGGTATGTCCCCCAAATTGCCTTGAGAGTCCATTGCGCATTGCCGTCACATGTATTATCCAGCATCACTGCTGCTTCTGAACGGCGGAGCGATCTTGAACGTCGAGGAATCGGTCAAATGTCCACTGGCCCACGACAGGTTGTCGCCTTTGGACCTGCTTTCATGGCGTCTGCAACGCCCAACCACCGACACATCGTCACCTGTCGAGGGTGAAGTGTACACGTTTGGCAAAGTAGACTTTCAGGTACATGCTTAAGATCCTCCGTATTTGATGTGGCCTGTCAGCTCGGGTACCACTTGCCCCATGGCGATGAGCAATGCACCCCCCGCCGCGTCAAGTTTGCCCCTGGCGTGGTCCTGTCGCACGTGTCTGCGGCCTCGTACCACACGCTAGCCGTGTCGTCAGCTGGTCGGTGCTACTCGTGGGGATTCGGCAAGGGAGGGCGCTTAGGCACTGGCGCTGAATTCAAGTAACACCCCCCCAAGAAGTTCTGGTTGATTTGTCAGCTCACGTGTTTGTAGTTGCATCCATCCAGTGCAGCTGCATTTCCCCAACCATCGCATTGTGGTCAAGGCCTCGGCGGGCGAGAACCATTCGTTGGCTCTGACGTCCACAGGCCAAGTGTTTTCATGGGGCTCCAACAGCTTTGGCCAGGTACCCCAGACCTTCTCCATAGCTATGCAAAATTGACTTTGATATTGTATTGTACATTAATTCTGAATCTGAACGATGGAACTATGGATACAGCTCGGGTTCCCTGCCAAGCAAACGTGTGCTGCCAGTCGTTTATCCCCTAAGCGCATTGACGGATTGAAAGGCGAAGTCGTAGTGGACATCGCCGCCGCGAGCACTCACTCGGGCGTAGTCACCTCGAACGGACAAGTGTTTACGTGGGGAAGCAACAAGAAGGGGCAACTGGGCCGCAAGGTATGCATGAATTTGGACTTGGCATCAATCATCAAGTGATGGCATGGACAGTCTGACAAGTCATGATATGTGGTTAGGAAGGGTTTGGAACGGACCAAGCGCTGCATACGCCGAAACGGGTCGACTCGTTGCTACCGCACCACGCGAATCCGGCCGTTCCGACAGACGCCACGTCCGTCGTGGCTACCAAAGTACGTCATCTGACGTGATTCTACGTCGCTTGATAACGTCACTACTACGCTGTGAAAGTGATGGTATATGCATGCATGATGTTGTTGTGTGCCATGGATTTCCCTACTTTATGCAAATGATGTATATATATATATATATATATAGTCACAGACAGTTTTTGTAGATTGCAGTGTCGTGCCACCACACGTGCGTGGTGCTGCAAGTGGCCAAAGACGACCGACTACCCCAGGGCCAAGTGTGGCAGTGGGGTATGGGCGGGTACTTTCCGTCCCAAGTGCTGCTGCGCCACCATTCGCGCGACGAAACCCTTCGCCTGTTGCATCAAAACGTGTGGCTGCCGCGCGTGCAGCAGTACCCCATCAGCATTGTCGACATTTCGTGCGCGCCGCTGCATTCCATCGGACTCTGCGCCGTCGGCAATGTTTACGTATGGGGGCACGGCCCCAACCCCCTCGCGGCCAACGGACGGAACCTCGTGCCGCTGACCGACCGCGCCACATCCATCGCTGCCGCCAAAGAGCACTGTGCCGTCGTGGTGGCGTCCGGGGATGTCTACACTTGGGGCTGTGGCACGCTAGGTATATATACATATATTATACCCTTTCGAGCGCGTGATGCGAACATGCACGGCTGTGGTTACACATGTGATGGTGGTGTGTGTGTGCATGTGATAGGCCACGAAGGCCGCAACTGGCTGCCGACGCCGAAACGAGTAGCCAACATGAAACAAGCCCAAGCGGTCGTAGCCGGACCACACCACCATGCGGTGCTGGTGACGCCGCGCCGCCCGATGCTGGATCAGAGTGTTGGTCACGACACGCTCGTGGACAGATGCCAGCACGTGCTTCGTCAGCAAGTGTCGCTGCAAACGGTGGTGACGCTCTATGCCAAGGCGGACCTACTCGACATGGCGGCGCTCAAGACCATGTGTCGGCAGTTTGTTGCGCTAAACTTGGACGCAGTGTTGGAGATGACTCGGAATGCAGAGGACTGGCCGATTGAGCTGACTGATCAAGTCAGCCAACAGCGGCAGATGATCCAGCGGGACGTACCCCGCAAGGTAGTACCATTGAGGGCGGCGGCGGAGATTCCCGTCAAAAAGGACGTGGAAAAGAAGCTCCGGTCGCTGCAGAAACGACTGGACCAGCTTGGACAACTCGAACTGGTCGTGTCCCCCACCGATGCCCAAAAGGCCAAGCTCAAGCGAAAGCCTGATCTGCTTCGGCAAATCCTCGAATTAAATGAGCAGCTGCCACAACCCAACGCGGTGGCTCGGGGTAGCCCTGCCATGCGACCTGCATTCGCGGCAAAGTCGATCGCTGGTGGCAAGGAATCCAATCTGAAGCAATCAACGCAGCTATTACCTCTGCCGTTCGAGCAAGACAAACGATGTACGGTACCAACCCCAGCCGTCCCCCAGTCTAAACCCGCGCGCATGGACGAAAGTACTACAACAACTTTGGAGTCATCAAGACCAGTAGCGACGCTCGAGGAAACGAAACCGACTCATCAGCGCAAGAGCCGAGCCAAGTTTGTCCCGTTGAACTCGTTCTTAGACGCCCAAGCAGCCAAGCCAATGACCCCGTCGGTGGTTCCACACGCGAGATCCGGGCGTTCCCCGTCCCCAATGATGTCATGGGCGGCCCCTCCGTCGCAGCCCCCGCCCATGAAATTGCCCCCCCGAGCATCTGCAAGTCCGGCATCGGGTCCCATGGCGAGTGGAGGGAATGCTAGTGCGACGGGGGCTTTCAGCTTGGAAAGTTTTATGAAACCCTGTCGCAGATCTAAGAAAGCAACCAACGACAAAGCACAGCCCCACACGCCGTGGCACCAGGCGGCTGCGACGACGTCAACCCACTCCCTCACGGCCATTCAAGCCGCCGAAGTCGTCCAGGTCAAGCACACGTGGAACCTCAAGAAGAACCAGTGGGGACTCTGTCACATTGAGAACGTCAACCTCATGGACATCCAATCGATTGAACTGGACGAAAAGCACCACGTCGATGCGTTGGTTGCCCAAGACATGGAATTCGCCAGGAAATTGCAAGCCGAAGAGTACGCCCATGTTCGGCGACATGGTGGCGCTTCGCAGCACAAGCCGCGATCCAAACGGCGCGGGACAACGTCAGTTCGCGCGGCCTAAGGCTGCCAACTCGTGTATAACGTGTAAATGTATGTATTCGTTGTATGCCTGTCTAGCACATACACTTGGCTTATTTCGAGACGAAATTCAAAGTCTAGAAGTGAGGGGGGGGGCGAGCTGAAATTAAGCATGGATGCCGTCGTCGTTGTCGTCGTCGCCTTCTTTCTGCGCCGCGAGCAACTCCATGGATGTCCTCACGACCTTGATCAGCGCGTCGCGCTGCTGCACTTCGTACGCTTTTTGCTTTTGTTTGCCGTCAAAGCTGAGGTAGAACGTCACCATGAGCGCGTTCTTCTTCATGCACGTCATGCGTGCAATGTGGCTCAGGTGGTGGCACGACCGCACCCAGCTCATGGCGTCCTGGACCTTGTCCGCCTTGAGCACGACGATGTGGTCTTCTGCAATCACGACGTGGCTACACCAAGACACCCGTGAGTGAGACTGTGGCGACTCAACAAGGCCATATAGTAAAGTACCGGGGTAGCATCAGCGTTTCGGTGCCCCGGGCTTTCTTCTTGTAGCATGAAAACAACGGCGACGACACGAGGGGAAGGAGGTCTCCCATGCGGATCTGCATCCCTTTCTTCAACGACTGGACGCCGTGCTTGGCCACTGCGTGTATGGCGGCGCTTGGTGCGGCAATGCTGCCGCCGATATGATCTGGTCCGTCGGTGCCCGCCTCGCCCATAAACGAGTCGGGCTCGTCGTCTTCGTCGTCGTCGTCGATGGAAAACACGGCTTCCTTGGCCTTGGAATAGGGTTGTTTCTTGGCGTTCGATAACGACGACGTGCTCTGAGCCGCCGCCGCCACCACAACAGGGGCCGAACCAGCCGACGTCGGCGACCTACTCTCCCCATATCAAAACATAAATAACATCCTCCAAGGACGAGTGTACGTACATCATGGGCGGCTCAGCGTTGCCCAACGTCGACGCAAACGAATTCGCCGCCTTTTTCAGCATGGTCCCGGGGTTGGCCGCCACGTCCACGACCGATCGCATACCTAGAGGGATTTATTTCACAACTTGTTTATTTTTGTCAGGTTGTTCGTGACCTGTCGTCATGGACGTTGACACGTCGTTCAAGTGGATCGACTCGGTTTTCTTGAGCATCCAATTGCGCGAGTCTTTGAGGGCGTCTGTCATCTTGTCCGATCCGGGCACGGCTTTGAGCGTCTTGCTGCTCACTGCTGCCATCGTTTTCGTCGAATCTTTCAACACGTTGGTCATGCTGTTAAAGTACGTCGACGCCGGCGACGCGCGTCCTCCCGACGACGTCGACGACGACAAATGTGAGTCGCGTTTCTTTCGGCCGTCTGGGCCAAATCGACCGAGGCACACCCCTCCTTCGGTGCGCTGGATGTACTCGTCTTCTTCGTCCGAGAGATGGCTTACCGACGACGCACGGCCCCGCGCTTTCAGCGCCGCATCTTGCTGACACAGCGTGCATCCTTTCGGGTCGTGGTCGGTCAAGTCGGACAGCGCAAACAGCCGCGACTTGGTCAGGAACCGGTGCGTGGACGCGTACCCGCCTTCGATCACCGACACGTAGGGAAACCCCCGTTTGGCGAGAAACAGCACCGCGTCATTGGTTTGCGCGGCGTCCTTTGCCAGCATGTCCGCCACGAGCGACTTGGGGATGTTCAGGTCCTTCACCATGTGGTTGGCGTGCCGGGCGTAGCCGTGCCCCATGATGCAAATATGCACCGACGACTTGATGGGTTCCAATGTCTCCATGACGCTGTCAAACGCTGCCGGGTCCACGAGCGATTCCGAATTGAATGCAAACGACGTAGGAATCCGACCGTGCTCGAGGTACTCTTGCGGGCGGCAGTCGACGACAAAGTACCGAATCTACGCCTTGCCAGTCATACAACTGGACAACGTGAACACGCTAGCGACGTGTACCTTTTCCGTGCACGACGACTTGAACCCTCGAAACACGGACGGAATCACTTCGCACGCCGAGATGGTCATGCTAAAGTACACGGCAATGGATTCCAAATGGAAACTGTCGCTGCGGCTGGATCCGTTCCCCGCACTAGTCTTGTCTGACTCGCTTTTCATCATACTGGCTGTCAATTTCGACGCCCCGGCAAAGAATTTCGAGTTCATGGAGCTCAAACTCGCCCCAAACTTGGCCATGCTAGGACCGCCGGTTGTCGACAGCTTCTCCTTGCTATCAGTGCGGGGAGACGTTGTCACATTGGACAACGAGTTGGTGCGGCTCGCAGGCTTTTCACTCGGTGGCTCCATGCCAGCATCGCACAGCTTGGTGCAGAACGAGAACGGCGTCTTGTCGATCAACGCTTGAACCTGCTGCATCAGCTGAGGGGGCGACTGACTCAGCGTCTCCACCAGTAGCTGCGTCATGACCGACTGCAGCGACGTCGAGTTGGTCAAGCTCAGCAGCCGTTTCTTGGACTGCAAGATCGCATGCAACACGACAAACACCCCGACGATGGACGGGTACGTGGCACTCGCGTTGACGATGAGGCAGTCCCAAATGTTGCTTAACGAGGGCAGCGGGATCGTGTTGGTGTGGTCCGTGCCCTCGAAGAGCGACGCCAGCCACGAGTCTGGCAATATGCCCGACCGACCTACTCAGTCCCAAGCATCTCATCATCTCACACCAATATATATACTACGAACCCAACGTACTGTCGCTCCAGTGGGGCAATGTGTGGTCCAAATGCAAAGCAATCGTCGGGTCATGGTACAGCACGAGAAGCTTCACGAGCGGTCGACGGGCGTCGGCCACCACGGCCGTGGACACATGCAGCGACGGCACGAGGCGGGCGAGGACGGCGTCCATGACACCAAACACGTCTGGGCGTTGGGGGTCGGCGCTGGTCAGGGCCAGGAGAGGCGTGAAGAGCGAGCCCAGTTTGATCGACGGTGTCGCTGGCAGCTTGTGGCGTGCCACCAGGGCCCGCAGCAGATGCTCGACACTGTCGGACATGGTCAAACGCGCACTGTCCAGCGGGACACCTTCTTGCTTGAGGACGTTGCAAAACGCACCGTCGCCAAACAAGAGAGCGCAGCTGGCCAACACATCCTTCTTGGTCTCGTCTGTCAAAGAAGCGGCCGAAGACGATGGCGCTGGGTCCAGCGGTTTGGCCTGGATTGGCATCATTGTAGGTGGGTGTGCATACATGTGCAGACTTGAAGAATTACCTCCAACAACACAGTCCACGCATGTAAGCGTTCGGCGGCAGGGATTTTATTTGCTTGACGGTATGTGGCCCGCAAGTGATCTAGAATACGTCGGCGGTGAAGAATTGATTGCGATGATGAACTGTATTTTAATGCAAGTGTGGAAATGAAAGCCTAGAGGACATACCGTTGGCCTTGATAGTGTCATCACTGGGCTGCATAGAAGGGTCCTGGCCTAGAATGTTTACCGCACGATGAGCTTCATATATGGAGTGAAAATGCGAAGAGGATACCCGATTCAGTCGAGTGTTGGCTCGTAAAGGCATCAAACGAGCTGTGCTTTGACCCGTCTTGTACTGAATCCACTCGCGGGACAGAGTGCGGTAGCGGCGTTGATTCACGGGTGGATACGTCAATGACGGAAGGTGGAGTGACACTTGCGTGATTGGAAGGTGGGAGCCCGACCGCCAAGGGCGCGTTCGAGTTAGAGTGGGGAAGGGACTTTGCGGATTGCGATGTTTCGGACTTGTTGGATAAATGCTGGGGAGTGGGTTGCTTGGTGGAAGGGGCTGGCATGGGTGGCGGTACTGAAAACGCATTCGCCCCTGCTTGCACGACAGTCACTGGAAGTGGTGTCATGGGAGTAGGTGTCAATGATGATGCTGTCGTTGCGACGTTGGTGGAAATGGGAGCGGCGAATGGATTTCCCGGAGGTGCCATTGGTGTCGCCACCACTGTTGTCGGCGTGGTGATAGGTGTATCGTCGTCCAGTGAGAACATGTCCGCGTCGGAGATTGCTTGCGTCTTCTCTATCGAGACCACGAGTTCGTCTGATGCTTTGACGGATGGCTTTTGATCGAGCCAGTCCAAAAAGTCCGAAGGGTCCTCGGTTGTAGCAGAGCTTGTTGTTGGTTGCGGTTGGGTTGATGGTTTGGTATCCCCAAGATTCAAGTCATCGAGACCCAAGCTTTCAAGGGAGATAGATGCATTGGCGTTGACGGAATCGGTCGTCGGAGCACTCATCATGTCGCTGGAATCACCGAAGATGTCATCGAAGGACGACATTGCTCCCGCGAATATGCAATCTTTCTTGGGTCAACGAGAAACGGCCGTTCATCCGGATACCAAGGGCAAGGGGTTTCCGGAATTGACTCACAACACGAAAGATGTGAATGTCATAGTCAGACTCGTTGAATGGTTAAGCACCAGTTGGAGCGCATCATTTCTACTTTGGCCACGACCAGTCCAGGTACTTGCCGCACAAGCATCTCCAGCTCCAAGTCTTTGTACACGTGGCAGTACCGCTGGTACACGGCCCACTTGCGATCGTTGTCCATTTGCACGTGTGCAGGGACGGGTTCGTTGACGTCAATGTACTTTTGCTGCAGCTTCCACTCGACCATGACGTCTTGGGACTCGAACTTGCGCTTGGACAGCTCGTCTTGCTCGAACGCCCATGCTACCAAGTAGATTTGGCCACCTACATGCACTATCCGTGCCAATTCCCTGCCACCACCTCGTTATCAATCACACATCAGCGGACAATCAATGTAACATTACCGCAAGATTTGCAATCGATGCTCAATCGTCGACATATGGTGCAGCACTGCGATGCAAATGGCTGCATCGAACGCACCAGTGCGCAGCGGAACCGCCAGTCCGTCGCACCCAAACACTTCATGCGCTCTGCAACATATACGACCAAGCATCATCAACCCACGAGCATTCGGTCGAGGGACTTCACCTACCGCTTGGCGCAAACTGTAAGCAGAGGAATGCTTCGGTCCGAGCCGATCATCATGAGCTGGTTGTTCACCCCCAAGTACTTGCCATTGCCGCAACCAACGTCGGCGACCAACGACCCCGGAGCCAAAGCCCCCAAGAACGTCGCCACGAGCGGCCACGGATGGTGCCGCGTGTGGCTGAAGTGGGAAGCGATGCTATCGTACACTCCATGCACGTGCTCCAGCTCCACCGCGCTCGGCTTCTGCACGCTCTCAACGGTCTGAACGTCGTCGCAGCCGCCCAGCACAACCTGCATATCACCTTGTCCATCATGTTGTGTCTATCTGGCAAATTACACGTACCCTGCGAAGGGTCAGCGACAGCCTCCGACCGCGCTCGAGCACTATCCCTTGCACGAGATCATGCTTTCGGTACGCAATGCCGTGCTTCCAGAGGTACCGCGCCTCCCCGACCATCAGACACATGGACCCGCGCTTCAGATGCACATGCTTGACGATCTGTGGGTTGGACACCAGACGAAAGTCCATGACGATGTCGCAGCCCAGAGACAGCGACGCAATGTACTCGGTGAACACCCCTGGCGTGTCCACATGCGGCGCGATGCCTTGGCCTGCCACGTACTCGTTGACTGTGATTTGGTTGGGCGGGGCGATGTCAGGTCGCACGGCCGCCAACGTCGTTACCACCGACGTGCAAAAGCCAGGCATGGGTCCCAACGGCGACTTGATATCCACGTCGCGAGTGTCGTAGCGGAACGCAAAGCCATAATGCTGAACCCGTCGCTGAATGGACTCTTCGAACGGCTGGGCATCGACGGCGTGGATGAGAGCGGCTTCTTCTGCAGGCGACACAAAGCCTTCGATGATCGAGAGCCCAGGAATCACCACCTGGGCTGTCGTGGAAGTACACGACAAGGACGTCGACAACGAAGAAGGGGGCGGCGCTTCGTCGGAAAACTGTACAAACAGTTTGCGGCCGCTCAAGTCGTCGCGGCCAGACATAGCTTCCCGCGCACGAGCCGCTGCGGCCACCTCCTCGAAGGTCACCAAGATGTAGCCCTAATGATAGGAATGTTAAGGTCGCCAGCTTTCATACGATTTGATGCCGAACCTTGTCGTCTTGTGAATAGACATCCGTAACCGAGCCGAATGCACCAAAGGCGGACAAGATGGCTTGTTCGCCAACTCCATAGGTGCCTCCCACGGTGCAATTGGCCACGTACAAGTACCTCGTCGGCAGTTCAGGATTCTACGTACACATGTTAACATCATTGAGCTTATGGAATGGTTAGTTCGTGCCTTGGGCTTCTTCACAGCCGGCTTGCTCATCGTGGCAGAACAGCGATGGTGCTGCGATTGCAATGTCCAATCAAAGGAATTCTAAACCTAAATAAACGAATTGTTTATCTTAATTAAGAACGTGCTTTCAAAATGTATTGCCCCAATTAGGTATTTAGATGAAGAATGGTTTAAATTCAAACCAAATTCCACCATTTTCCAAATGGACATTATTGTCGACCAACACTTGAAGTGGCAATGAACAAAGCGCTGCAAAAAATCCTTGTGGTCGTCGGAACTACTGGCGCGGGCAAGACAAAGCTGTCGGTGGAACTGGCCAAGGCGTTTAATGGAGAGATCGTGAACTCGGATGCTATGCAGGTACCTGGTCACCTTATCCTTGCTGATGATGCCACGAGCTTGTTACGACATGACCTTGTCTGCACTGTATCATGCAGATGTACCGCGGGCTCGACATCGCCACTGCAAAGGCCACGCTAGAAGAGATGCAAGGTGTAAAGCATCATCTCCTTAGCTGCATGGACCCTGTTGACGAATGCACTGTGATCGAATTCAAAGCGTTGGCCATGGAGACGGTACGTACAGTTGTTCACTCTATCACGCCTAAATTCATTGGATTTAGATCAACGACATCCTTGCACGAGGAAAGGTACCCGTGATTGTCGGCGGCACAATGTACTACACCCAATCCATCTTGTGGAAAGCCCAGCTCATCGAAGACGCGCCTGGAGCAAATGGCGATGTATGGCAACCTTTTATGCCATTGTACTTTGAATGCCGTGTATATGCGTAGGAGACTACTGCATCTGCCACCAGTACGAGTATCCCCTCAAACCCTGATGAAGCGTACCAAGCGCTGCTGCAAGTGGACCCAGACATGGCACAGCGCTTGCATTCCAGAGACGTTCGACGGGTAGAAGTGTACCACCACCAACCCAACATGTAGCGAGAGACTGACATTAGAATCGTGTTCGTAGGTCCAACGCAGCTTAGAAGTGTTTTACCAAACAGGTGTGGAAGCTCTACACACTACCAGTCATAGCCACGCTTACACGTTGCTTACGTAGGCACCAAGCACAGTGACTGGATTGCTAAGCAAGTTGGCGAGAATGATGAGACACTGTTTGACGCGTGCATGTTGTGGGTGGACTGTGACCGGTCAGTGCTGGCGCAACGGTTGGATGCCAGAGTTGACAACATGGTTCAAGATGGCCTCGTTCCAGAAATCGAAGCATTGATGGACAACATCCAACACCACTTGGCAGCATCACCGATCGCCCTCGGGCTCAAAGGCATCTCGCAAGCCATTGGATTCAAAGAGTTCCAGCCGTACTTGAAGGCCAAAGAGGAAGGAAGCCCCGACACCACCACGGTGTTGGCCGAGTGCATTGAGCAGCTTAAAGTTGGCACGCGGCAATACGCCAAGCGCCAGATCACGTGGATTCGAAATCGAATCGTACCGCGCAACATTCCTGTCTACAAGCTGGACACCACCGATGTGGCGCAGTGGCCAGTGAATGTGACGACGCCAGCCATGTCCATTGTGTCTGCCTTCCTCCGGAATGACCCGAGTCCTGTGCCAGCCTGCATCAGCCAAGTGGACGGCGAAAACGGCACCAAGAAGGTCAAGAATATGTGTGAACCCTGCGGGAACCGAGAATTCGTCGGGCTGGTTCAGTGGCACGAGCACTTGAGATCCAAAAGCCATCGGTTTCACATGAAACGCCTGCGGTTGCTTGAAACTGGGCAACTGTTTGAACGTCCGCCGCCCAAAAAAGCCAAAGACAAGAACGCAAGTGACCAACTGACCAGCGGCGTAGACAAAGAATAACAAGTCTGGTGAATAAGTATCATTACAACCCCCCGATAGCATTACCAATATCTATCGTGAATGAAAGCTGACGACTTCTGGCATGAAAACGAAAACGAAACTAATAAAAACGACAAAAGTCCACATTCCTGTAACTTGCATTCAATCTCCCCATAGAAAGAATAGCATATTTCGGTGTCGTTATCTTGAACTCAAGTGACTTCCCCAAAATCTGATTAAAACGTACGTTATTTGCTTCAGTGACCGATTTGTCTCAAACACGCACGCTGGCCGTGACGGTTCGAAGGCTGGGCCGAACCAATCAACGTTCCTTTCACGGGCGTGTCGGGCTGATCGGCCATTTTACTCGCTCGCCAACATGTCCAGGAGCACCAACAATGCAACGTCGACGGCGCTTGTGTTGCCACC
This sequence comes from Aphanomyces astaci, assembly GCF_000520075.1. Taxonomy (NCBI): domain Eukaryota; phylum Oomycota; class Saprolegniomycetes; order Saprolegniales; family Verrucalvaceae; genus Aphanomyces; species Aphanomyces astaci. The sequence continues at coordinate 6,762 of NW_009798297.1, read as the reverse complement.
GCAATATTCTACGCGACTCTTCCGCTCGTCCTGGCTCACCGCGTTCTCAGTTTATTCCGCCGCGCAGTATGATCTATGGATTTGCTGTAGCATGACGTTGCTTGTTCTCCTCACGTCGCTCAACTACTGGCGCCATCCCATCCATGGCTGGCGACGGAACATGGACATTTCCGCCGTCTTCTTTGGCTTTGCCTATCACATCTACAGATCGCTATGGTGTGCGTCGTCGTCGCATCAGGTTGTGTATTATGGCTTTGTGCTAAAGACGCTCTACTGCTACTCGCAAGCTCGGGCAGCGCCGAACAAGGACGTGTCGTCGCGCTGGCACATGACCATGCATTTGGTTGGCAACATTGGCAATCTCGTCTTGTACGCCGGAGGACTAAGCCTGTAATCAAAACTTCTATTGAACGAGGAATTCAGCTGCGCACAATTCCCACGTCCAGCACGGCCAACTTTTGTGCAATGACGTGAACAATGTCGTTGAGTCGCTGCCGCGAAAAGTTGTGCACCCGTGACTCGAACGTAACATGGAACGTCAAGGACGTATGATTCGTCTTGTTGCAGTGATACGTGTCATGCAGGGTCAAGGCAATGTCGACGCCTGGCCCAAGCACGTGTTGAAGTGCAACTTGCAACGCGTCCAGGGAGTAGCCATCGCCCCGCCAGAAACTGATGTGACGAGTCCACGATTGAGCGAATCGCGCTGGTTTGCCAGTACTGGGTGATTCTGGGCCAAATATGTGGATGAGGCCGCCTTCCGAGTGAAATGCACGGTCTTGCAGCCGATACCCAACACTATGGTACCCCAGCAGCGACAACTCTGCGTAGGGGAACGACACCACGTCTAGGAGGATCATTTGACCCGCCGCAGCACATGGAACGACCTGCCACGTGTCGCCTTCGTTTCGCTTGAGGGTGTCAGCAGGCGATCCACCTTGACCTTGACACAGAGCGACCCAAATTTGACCATGCGGAGCCAAAACAGACTGACAGCTTTGGAAGAACTCGGTGAGCAACGTCCGGTGCTTGCTGATCTTGTTGCGCGTGTTACCACCTTCGGCGAAATGTGGAAAGTTGAACACAATGCGATCAAAACCAGAATGCACGCCAAAGGAGGCTTTGTGAGCCCCGAGAGAGGTGGCGTTCACACCGTGAAGTACTCGTGCACCAGCAGCTTTCAATGCCGATATGGAGGAAGACGCCCCTGGGTACATCGTGTCGATCTCATTTTGTGTGTCAAGCGACGTGGCAATGATGGTCGTTGGTGTAATGCCTTCACGGATGAATGCGCCAGCGAGCGCCTTGGAATAGGAAAAGTTCCCGTCGCCGACAACCAACACGTTTCTGGGTGCTCGCTGTTTCTTCAAATCCAAGACTACAATGTCGTCGGATGCTCTTGTGCTTAACGGTACACAATGAGTCGTATGGGTTGCCGTGGACATCCATGCCTGAAGGCGCCGTTTGAATGCCAACCGTAGCATTATGATTTTGCCCAAGTCACGAGCTTTGATTGGCCCACTGAAATCCTATCCGAAACGGTGTTGTTACCGAAAGAGGACTTTTTATCCTCAACAATTACCAAAGTGGATCAGCAAAAGCGAACCGACAGGCGCTAGGTAGTGCATTGCAGGTACATAGCCTAGAAAAAGCAAGGGGGCGCGTTTTGCACTGCCGAATGAACGAAGGGAAGTCCATGTTTGGCTTTGTTCATGTATAAATTTACATAAATTTACAGTTTGATGCAATTTGAACTGTAAATACGTGTACCAGTACGGTAGTAGTAACATTGGTCGATGGAATGCATGGACAGACCTCTACTCCGACCAACGCACGAGAGCCAAACGAAATCTTCCGAACATCAGAATGCGATGTCTCTCATTGTGGTACGTTGCGTTGCGAAGGAGCAGAGTACAATCAGCGACTCGTCCAATTGATCGTTACATTACCAATTCACCACAAGTTCGAAGTGTCTGGAGTTGCCCACCAGTTTGCCCCAAATATTTGAAAGATCAAGAGATTCAAAACCGGTATGCCCCGATTCGCTTGGGGGGATGAGTGCATAGTACATGTTAACCAGCAGTCCCGAAATAATTTCATTCGAATTATAACTCCATCGATCGTGATGTCTAGCACTTGGTGAATTAATTTTCATAATAGTTACCATGTTATTCCCTGATTTTGCGATTTTTCCCTGCGTTGCCAAGGGTATTTCCCATCGTTGCACATCTCCCACACTTGTATTGCACATGCTTAAGAAATACGCGTTTTTCCCTGCTAGCATGTGCTCCAGTCGGTACGATTTTGAAATTGAGCCAATCCACGTCCTTCACACCTCAACGCTCACTTTGTATTGGTGGAATATCCCCCCGCCTGGAGTCGTTAGTACTGATCCCCAAGCTGACCACAAAGCCATACAAACGGGCGGGTGGGACGACGTCGCCCCTCCTTCACATTGTTGAACGCTGTTCTCTCCCGAGTATTATCCGGATACATCCGCGATCTTTACCGCATGATCTGCTTCTTTGTATGCGAGGGGTTGTCCGGATAATCACGGCCTACAAGGGGTGGGGCAATGACCATTTCAGCCAATGAAATGTCTCCGCGTCCCCCCGTTTGGTTACGGCGAAGGTAATTGCGTTTGTAAGTCAGTGTTGAGCAGCACTCACGCCTGTTACGGGTTACTGCCTCCCATTTCCCATTTCCCCAGGAGTGCCGCACCCGATCGCAACGCGCTTCGAGCAGAAGGTACCACCGCAAGGGATGACCACGAGGTTGTAACACACTGGCGTCTTGTAGGTACTGTCGTCGCCGCCATCGCAATCCCGTGTCATTGTCCACATCCTCTCAAATGAACCAAGACCACAACAAACATCAACCCCTGTCGCTCTCACCGCGCAATTTGGGCATGGACGATCTGCGAGACTTCTGCGGTCCCCTTGGCGCGTTCAAGACGGGATTGACGCCGCGTTTCTCCACCGGCCTCACGCCGCGAACAGGATTCACTCCTCGCACAGGATTCACGCCGCGGGATTACATGAGCCGACACGGCGGATTCCCGTTGTCCCCTCGCAGCGGCGGTCTCGGCGGTATGGGATTTGGACAGCCGCATATGGGAAGTGGAGGGTATTCCCCAAAAGGCCAATCTATTCTCAAGGGACGCTACCAAGGTACAAATCAACAACAATGCGGAAACATTAGAGTCTTACTGTGTCGTGTCCGTAGAACCCATGTCGGCAAAACAAGATCAACATCAAGGACACATGAACCCCGAAATGATGCATCCCCTGATGTACGAATACTTGAACCGAAGCCAACAGCAAGCGCAGCACAATGCTCCATCCCACGGAGTGTCCATGATGCATCACCCTAGCCAGCAGCAGCAACAGATGTCGTCGTCGATGAGCAACGCCCACCACTCTTCCAACATGTCCAATGGCGGAAGCTCCCCGGGCTCGGACAACTTGGACAAGCAAGACGAACTCGATGCGCGCCGCCGGTTAAAGAACCGCGAACGCGTGCGAAAGTGCCGAAAGCGCAAGCAAGACCGGTTGAACTTTCTGGAAGACCGGAACAACGAGCTGGAGAAGGAAAACGGCGAGCTCAAGACCAAAATTATGCGTCGGGGCGACGGCAGCCCAATCAACAAAGCCATGACGGAGGAAGCGCTGTTGGAGCTCCGCGCAAAGCAAACGAACACGTTGCAACTGGTGCAAGCGATCATCAACGAAGGCATGATGTCATTTGAAGCGTCGGCCAAGTCGGTGTGGACCCCGAACGCCACCATTGTGGACGGCGTCACGGGCGAGAAACTGACCAACATCGACGTGATCGTTGAAAACAAGCGGATTTCCGCCAGCGTGTTCTCTAACTACAAGATCAAAAACTTCTCGGCGGACTGGCAAGCCCACGACAAGGCCATGATCAAGTGGGACATTGAAGCGTCGTTGCGTCCCAACGCCCCGAGCAGCATCGCGCTGAGCTCGCCATTCCACCAATTGGCGCCCCATTTCAACAACGAAATGTTCCCGTTCCACATGGTGTCGCATGTGACGTTCAGTAGCGACAAGATCGCCGAGGAAGTCCGATTTGTGGACGTGGCCAAGTTGCTGTCGGCAGTCGTGTCCAAGCAGCGCGACCCGTCCAAGATGGCAGAGATCGTCCAGGCGGTCGCGTCGTCGGCGTTATAAATGACTAGCGATAAATTGTTTTCGGTAGAACTGTTAGATGCGTGTATAATTCCAAACATCAACGTGTGGCTGTGTCTGCGATCGAAGCAAGGTCACATTGATCCACCTTGCCAACCAACACAATGCTACATGTTGAGCAGTTCGTCCAACTCGTCGTCAATCTCACATGCTGGCGCGGGCGTTTCAGGTTGTGGGGGAGGTAGCACTTGCGTGACTACTGCTTTTGCCGGCGTTGTCCCTTGAACGACCGATACTGGCACCTGCGGCGACGTGTGCGCTTGATGCGATGCAGCCACAAGAGGGACTGGCGCGGTCGAAGTAGCGGCAGCCGTCAAGCTCGAGGGTTTAGTCGGGAGGTTCGTGGCGGGCAGCGGTGGAATTTGTGACGACGGCGGCGACAGCGTGGTCTGGCCTTCCGTGGCCGGTTGTGCCTTGTAGGGTAGATCGATGCAATACTTGGAGTCAATTTGGAACCGTTTGTCTGGCGCAACGGTTTGCAACTGTCGTCCAATCTCATGCAAGTCCTGCAACGGGCATGAACAGCGACAAGGATGCATTGAATGAATGAGAACGTCGCTCTTACCAATGCCATGGCCAATGGCTGCTTTTGGATTCCATCGTCCCATTCCCGCATCGTCTTTGTCTGAAAGTGTCCGGCACCCCCCGTGCCCAAGGTTTGATGCTGAATGTCAGGGTTAAATCGCAAGTTGCGCTTGGTAGTCGCACCGTCGCCAACTGCGTCTCCTACTTCGTGATATCCGTCGTCCTCGTCGTCCTCATCCTCAGCGAAGCGATACGCATTGCTCTCCAGAGGCTTAGTTTCGACCTTTCGACCATCTCGCCGACCGCCACGCTGTCCATTGCTGCCGTCTCGACCACCGCGTCCGCGCGTCCGGAATTGGAGCTGCGACCTTCCCATTACTGTAATGTGGGAAAAATACACACTATTCACAACGCACTTACGACGATACTCACTAAATAGTGTAAGGTGTTTACATACGAATAAGGTTGCTCGAAAATTCTATTTATAGGTTGTGAGCACACACACATCACCTCTGAACGAAGTACTTCGAGTACTATTATAGTAGACCTTTCAATGAGAAATGAGTACTTCAAGTCCAGGTGTATTCATTTGTCTGTACTGCTGCATGAATCGCTTCACTCAAGACTTTAAGCATTGTCCGTCGACAATAGAGATACCGCGACATGCAATCAAACACATGCTATACTGTATCGATGCCATGTGCTAAAGATCTGATTGGGCACCGTTTCACGGTTTCAAGCTTGCATATGTCGGGATTGCGCGCCCCACAAGCTAAAACCTTCCACAAAGAAGTATTCGCGCGTTGCTGCAGTCGATGCTGCAATGAATGGCCCGCTCATGTTGCTGCTTCTTCATATCGCCCGCCAAACTCAAGCGAAGGACTGCCGAATAAAACCACCTGCGTCCTTCCAACACGTTCCAGTCTGTGATGACGCCACCTACGAGATCTTCGGCTGGTCAGCAGACTTTAACGACATTTGCGGCGGAGTCGGATGCGCTTCGCGAGGATTCAGATGCCCTCGCCAAGGTGACGTTGCCATCGACGGCTGTCACTCCAATCTCAACTCGTGGAGCGAACAAAACAGAACGTGCATTGCCCCAGAAGACGCCGTGTGCTCATTGGTATCTGGAAGTCTTGAATCAGGCGGTTCATGGGGATGCACATTCCCATCCCAGGGGTGCTCAAACGTAATACGAACTGCAGAACCACATAGCCCTGGAACATGGCCTGTTCTTGTCGACTCGGACACCAGCTACGATGTTACGGCAGATTCCACGTCAAAACTATGTGGTGGCACTGGACTTTGTAGGCCAAAAGGAACTCTATGCCCAAGCAAAGGATCGACGTCTTCAATACCAAGCCCATGCAACAATACCATGCCGTCCTGGAGTGAAGAGGCCCACTCATGCCACGCACCAGAAGACGCTCAATGCACATTTCGATCACAACTCAATGAACAAAGCGGCACAACCACAAGTATATGGCAGTGTGAATATCCCAGCCAAATATACTCACAATCACAGCCACCTCCTACAACAGAAGATACAATACCCCAAACGGGAACCAACTCAACCCATCCTCCCAGCACTGATGATGAACGAATAGAAACGTCCACGTCACCACCAAAAAGCACCACCACACCAACAACATCCACGCCTGAGCCATTTTCGACGAAGGAAGATCCAACGACGACCAATACCACACCAACCACCACGCTGATCCCCGACATGCCTGAACCCGTGCCAATGTCGACGCCAGCTCCAGTGACCACCAAGATAACGAAGACCACCACGCCCGAGCCATCTTCGACGACGGACGATCCAACGACCACAACCGCGCCAACCACCACGCTGACCCCCGACACGACTGAACCTGTGCCAACGTCAACGGGAGCTCCAGCGAACACCAAGATACCGACCACCACCACACCCGCGCCATCTTCAACGACGAATGATCCAACCACCACAACCGCGCCAACTTCCACGCTGCCCCCGGACACAACGGAACTCGTGCCAACGTCGACGCCA